>NC_062221.1:113868768-114171798 GCF_902686445.1 Sciurus carolinensis
ATCTCATTTGTTCTATCAACTCCACTCACTTTCAAGCAACTTTGTCTCTCTCTCTCTCTCCTTTTACCTTTTTAAATTAGAACGGATGTTTTATAGCTAATTTGTTGTAGACAGGATATAAATTGCATTGGGACAAGGACATTTTCTTCTTTTTTGCCTGTCTAGCCCTCAGTGACATGGTGAATGCATAACAGCACCAATGCTAATAAGTGAGGGAGAAGCTGTTTGAAGCAGTATTCCCCAGCAGACCTTCATCTTTGTGGGTTTGGATTCTGGTTATTGACTTTGCATATTTAGAAAATTAGTTGTTTTTTTGTTAAATGGGATTATAAATGGAATTTAAAAACAATTTTAATTTTTCTTATATATCTGCAAATTAAACCATTGTTAAAAGACATATAACAGTGACCCCTCTCCCCTCTCCAGCTGGTTCACTACCATGATCCTTTTTTGAAAACAAGAAATGTCTCTTAGTTTTTCTGGTACTTAACTCTGTATTTCAGAGTACCACATAGTATTGTTTTATTTTGATTAGTAATTTTAAATATTATTTATCTATCATAGTTTAATGATGAATTCATAGTTGGTATTATCATTATTATTAGTGTAAATATCATTCATTGCTGAGTCAAACAGTACACTGTATTTAGATTGTATTCTTATAAAATCTTTTCCTAGAGTCAATAATTGCAACTCTCATTTTTCAGTTTCCTTAGTTGACATTGAAATTGTGGCTAAATCTTCATATACTTTTAAATAGCTACATAAAATACTGCTTCATTCAAACTCCAGAACTATCAAATTTACCTGATACCCCACCCATTTCTTCTTCATCTTTCTTTCCTCTGTGAACACCCTTTCTGGGGTCTCCCATTCAATGAGGAATGGCTCTTCCCTGACTTATGCCCAGCTGTAACCTTGGACAATGGATAATCTCTTGGAAATTTCTTTACTTCTTTCCATTTTGGATCTCCTGTTTCTTGATTTTAAGTCTTCTTTCTTGGTTTATTCTCTCTTATGGATGCAGTGTACCATTAGCTCTGGAGAGAGGACAAAAAAGAAAAAAATTTTGGTGACACATTTCATAAAATGTCCTGCTTTCATTTTATACACAGCTGATAATGTGGTTGGATGTAAATTATTAGAATGGGTATCATTTACATGATTTGCAATAGATTGTGCTAGTTTTCTGGCTTTCTCTGCTGCTATTAGGCAGCAAACTCAATTTTTTCTCCTGTGCTTTTGAATCTGTAGGGTCTCTATATCTTCTCTCTCTCTCTCTCTCTCTCTCTCTCTCTCTCTCTCTCTCTCGTTCTCTGTCCCTTTCTTTCATGTATAGCTTTAGGCACTTGATGGTAAGTCTTTTCGATCCAGAGACTTACATCTTTCAGAGGGAGGAATTTTCTGATTTTCTCTATAGAACTCCTATTAGTCAGAAGTTGGGCTCTTGATTTAATTTTTTTCTTTTATCTTTCCTTTCCTATTGGTTATATCTTTAGAGTTTTGATCTTCCAGTTCTTTTGTTGAATTTTTATTCTGTATTATCTATTTCTTATTTCATGAATACTCCTTTTAATGCACTATTTTTTTGTTTCATGGGTTCAGTACCTCTCTTTTCTCTCCAAGAATACTAATTACAGTGTTTTTCTGTTCCCTGAATTTGCTGTGGTTCTTTTCTCATTTTAATTTTAGAAGTTTTGCTATGATCTTTTCATTTTGTTTTTCCCCCTAATTAAGGTCAAGGGCTTAATAACTAAATAAGAAGTTTGCTGAATGTGGGCTGCAGTTTGCACTGCTGAGCATCTTATGGTTCCCAAGACAGAACAACCAGCAGCTTTCAGTGTTGTGAAAGCCCCAGATGCCTGTCCTCCTACTGCACTTCTCTGAGACTGTGCATTCTCTCTTACACCTACCTAGAGGGTGTTGGCTTGGCTATCAGCTTTCTGGAATTTGGTGGAAAAGGAAGTCTCAGGGTCTATAGTTCAATGAGTTTGCTTATTGAACTTTTTTTTTTCCTATATGGTACTTTGCTGTTCTTTGTAATTAGTGTCTGTAGGTACAGTACAAGTGGGTAGGAATCTGAAGGTGTGTGAGAATCAGGGAAGAGGGCCAAGTGTTCCCTAATGCAGTTTTCAAATATACTACCTGATATCTTAAAATTGTTCCTTGTAATTCCAATTCTTGGGTCACTCCAAAAGTCTAAGGTGGCAAATACATTAGTATTTCTTCAAGATTATATTATCCTCTTCTCTAAGTTATTCATTATGCCTCTTTTTACTTAAATATTTAAACACTGTGACTTGGGATTACAGATATCTACCAGTTTTTAAAAAAGATATTCAATTTAGTTTTTTCCTATTTTCCTGGATTTTAGGTGGTTAGATTTGGAAAGGAGAAGGAATGAATGCTTGGAATCCATCAATTTAAAACCATGAAACAGGTGATCAGATTTTGTGGAAAATATTCTCAATATAACAAAACTTGTCAGAAAAGCACTTTAAAAACGTGATAAAATATATCGATTAGTACTGGGAATGTTATTATTAAGTAGAATATTTCTATTGGGTACTGAAAACCATCTTGTTCTGGTAAGAAAGTCAACTTACAAAGCCAAATAAAGATCTAACCATTTTTGGTGAATGCTGAGTTGGAGTAGACAACATTTAAGACTCTTTATGGTTAATGTCATCACCTTATCCCCACCAGATGCCATGTTACCCACAGAAGTAGGTGCCTGCCAGGATAAACAGAATTCTCACACTGAGAAGCTAGGAAACCTGCATCTCTGGACCATCCTGACAATATGCAGACTTCTTCCTCTATTCTTCTGATGTCTACTGATTTCTATGATTACAAGAAGACATATTGTGACTTTTCGATGAAACAGGAACAAATATTTATGGAGTGCTCATAATGTACCATGCATACGGTATGACATATTTTTCATTATTATTACATTATCTTTGTCGGATATTAGCTATATTTCAAATCTGTATCTTTAAATGAGATTTCAGGGAAGTACCTGCTTTCTTGATGGAATTTAAAGAATTCCTATCATTTGCTAAAGTCATTTCCTGGGAAGAGTTTGGATATGGCTAACTCTATTCATTTTTAATTATAATTATTTTATTTATAATTAAATTATTTTAATTGTTGACTTTTCCTGGATTTTTCATAATTCTCATAAATCATTTACCCACTCCATATATGAACTACGTATTTGATATTGCACACAATTCCCATTGTTGATTTTTATGTAAAAAATAAGGAATATAAAGTCTTGATTTTTTTCAAAATCTTTAAAAGGCCCAGAGTCCAAAACTTAGCACAAATCTTCACTTACATTTGGTGAAAAGCAAATAGTAATAATAATAATTTATAATAAATAAATAAAAATAAACAAAAACACACACACAAAAGAAAAGAAAAGAAAAAGAAAAAAAAAAAAAAAACACTACACATTCTTATATTTCCAGGAAATAATTGTCTGCAACAATGACAAGTTTTCTGGAGGTTGAATGCTCCCTTGCATTTTGCACCTGCTCCCGAGGTGAGCCAGGTTGGCAAGAAGAGAAGGCAGGAGAGATTCCAAAGTGTTTTTCCTTAGCCAGTCACTAGCATGACCAACCCTCAGGGTGAACTCAAATCACAGATGCACGTTAGATATTCATTCCTGTGTTAAAAAAAGATTGAGTGAAAATAGTGGCTGGTCTGGAGCCCAGTCTGTGTGGAGATGAAGAATAATAAGTTATCCACTTCTAGAAATTTTATAAATTTGGGACTTGTTTAATACTGTCCATTGAAATTCTCTTCTTATGAAAATGTCTACAATTCTAAAATCAGTCCAGAAGCCTGGAAAACTACTCACCAAGTGGCTATTAATAAACAGTGGTAGAAAAGTTATAGAAGTTCAGCGTTTAGACAGGTATTCCACTTCAATATTGTAAGGAAATGCTGAAGAGGTACAGGAGTTTAGCATGGACAGCTTTGCCCAAACATGGGTGGAGATAGGTGTTTGTGTCTATGAGAGCACACCCGCTCATAAGTGTACATACAACTTATGCATGTGCACTTTGGAAATGCTCACTGGTGTTCAATCTGTAATAAATTAATGTTTGTTAAAAAAAATGCCTCAACTTAAATTAACTAGCAATCTAGCAATGACTGTTTCTAAATCATTTCAATGTTCCTAAATTTTCAGCAGTATCAATGACTATACTTAACAAAATATGTAATGAAATAGTGTTGGACTGGTCTATTTTCGTTTTTTTTTTTTTTTTTTTTTTTGAGTGTGAATGTTAAGGAAATAAAGACTGGTTGGTAATGTGGAAAAAAAAAACATTTAGACTGCATTCATCTCAAAATATAGGAAAAATAAAATCAGTCTAATTTCTAAGGAGAGTTGATCAATAAAATGTTTAGATACGGAAAATAGTTTTTCAATATTTAAAAATTAGTAAACATGGATACCACATGTCCCATAATTTAATAGAACTAGTTACTTTCACATAATACACACATTAACAGTAACGATAAATTGACAAGTTTTCCTTTTCATCCCAGTTCCATGCCTGAATTTTTAACATTACTTTCCATTTTATTTTTCATTTCTTTTATCTCCATCTTTTTCCTCCCATCTCTGGGCCACCACCTGCTCTCAGTCATTTTATGGAATAGATTGTAATGTGAAGAGCATGTTCAAGAAATTATATCCTATGGCCTTTCTTAAGGTAATTCAAACTTGTACTTAGCCAAAAAGAACTGTATGCTAAATTTATGTATGTTCCCAGAGATGAGAGAAACTATTTTTTCTCTGTCCCATTCGTGAGACATTTAAACGAGTGAGTAACAGGTGCTGCATGCCTGGAACACACTGTTCTCTGAATATTCTTGTAAGGAGTAGTTCACTCCGGGGAAAGCATTTCATTTCTAAGTCCTATTGACGAACACCTGTGCTTGGTCATCACTGGCAGAATACATCCTTGCAGATGAGGGGGATTTTAGCGGGCTATGGATAGAAATATTTTCCAAATACTTGGGGAGGAAACTGATAAATTACTTCAAGACTACCAAGTTGGATACTATGCATATGTACTTGGGGACAAGATATTTCACCTATGCTTTGAAGGGAAGATATAATGCAAGATTAAATGTTGTACAAAACCAGTGTGTTGCTCTCGTTTGATAAAGTGTTTACGTTTTCTAATATGAAATATAAAACTCCGTTGTGTCAAGTAGTAATACTCTTGCAGAAAAAGAAGATTTGTATAGAAAGAAGGAGAAATTGGTTAGTTGGATTAAGGTGCAAAAATCTTCATTTTTTTGGTGCGTTAGCCTCAGAATTAGCAGATATTGCTCATGGACTTGACCTAATAAAGACAATTTACACAGTGCTATGGATAAGAAAAGAGCCCTAGAGACAATATTTGTAAGTCATAAATTACTAATACATATGTACTTATGATGAATAAATTATTTTGCAATATCATAAGCATGATCTTACTTTGAAGAGAAAAATAAAATCTAGGTTTCTGAAGGAATGTTAACTCCATCAGTCCCTTGGGGTATAAATATTTTCAAGTCACTTCATTGTTTTGAGTTTTAAGTATGCTAATAGCTACAAATTATGTGCTTGCTGTAGACAGCAGCATCTGAATTCCTCCAGGAAGATCTGGACAAAGACTTGGCCAATGCTTGATGACTTTTACAGGCACGGCAAGGTGCTCTTCTTCCTACTCACACCTCACCCAACTCCTGCCCCAGGATGTGTGAATCCAGCACCAGAAGTATAATTAATACTGCTACTTATCGATTTACAGGTCAGATTATTTTGCCAAAGTGATAACTATACTGAATTCCATCCATGATTTAGTCTTTCAACTAAGTTCTTTATGTCTATAACTAGGTTTTATTTATTCTGGATGTCAATGTACAGAATTCAAGTTGGCAATTACTGGGGAAAACTAGGTGGTATGGGGAGATGGTCCTAGGGACAATCGGCCAATCTGTAAGATCCCAGGTGATTGAGACCTAAAATTAGGACACTTTAGTCCTGACCCCAGTAGCATTTAATTTTCTATTTTGAAATGCATACTTCCAGTAGTCTAGAGAAAATGTCCACTTGCATGTTTTATCATACCTAATCTTAAATTCACCTCCTTCTCAACTGAGACCAGTTTTCCTGCTCATCAATTTCATTCCATTGGGGATATTGTGATTCTTCTAGTTCTCAGGACAAGTGCTTGGAATGTAGGTGTTATCTTTGCTTCTCTCACCATTGTCCATGCCTCCCTCCCATCATACTTTGCAATCTTTCCTTTCAAAGGGTACCTTGAATTTATTCCGTCTCTATTTGCTCACATTTAGTTTATTAGCTCCACTGGACTCTCAAAGCCCACCCACTGTCAGCTCCACTCCACAGTCCACATTCTCTGCCTTTACAGGTGTGATAAACTTTGGGAAGGCTTGTCCTGCCTCTGTACTCTTTTCCTGGTTCCCCAGAACTGACCATTTCTTTTCGGTATCAATTCCATTCCAACTCAGTCTAGACACCATGTTTCAATGTCTTAAATGCACTTCCACCTGTTGTCCCTCCAGATTTTTTTATGTCCCATTTCATATTGCCCATTTCACATCCCTAACCCATCTAAGTGCCATCAGTTGATACTGCCTCATTATTGACAAAAAGGAAAGGACATTGGAAATATATCACCTTTCTCCCTGCACCCTGGCTACAGAATTCATCCTTAACCCATCTCCTCTCGTGTCTTAGAGCAATGTATCCCTTGGTCTTCTCACTAAAATATCTGCATTGGCTTATTCTAGGTTAACTTGGCTGGGCTAAGGGGTGCACAGATTAAACATTTTTTTCTGGATGTGTTTGTGAGGGAGTTTCCAAATGAGAAACTTCAATCACTGGGTGCAGTTCAACAGATGGACCACTACAATGGGGTGCCTTATTAATCCATTGAAGACCTGTTTGGAACAAAAAGCAGAAGAAGCAGGAATTTTTCCCTTTTTACTTCCTCTCTGCCTCCATGAACTGGGATATTTGTCTTCTACACACCACTGCCTCCCCAGGTCAGGCCTTTGGAATCAGATGCCACCTGTTTTTCTAGGTCTCCAGTTTGCAGAAGGCTGATGATGGAACTTCTCAGTCATCATCAAGTGAGCCAATATCTCTTAATGTCTCTTTGTGTGTATCTTTGGTTCTGTTACTCTGTAGAACTCTGACCCATATGACATCTTTCTCCATACTCTAGCTCGCCAGTATCATCTAACTGCCTTGTTTGTAAATATTTCACATTTCTTTCTTTTCTGTATCCCTCCTCCAAAGTATACTGGCCTATCCAAATCTTAACCTCAAAAATACTTTATCTTATCTCTATATCCTCTTTAAACTAATTATGCATTCCTTTTTCAATTTGAGATTAATCTGCTTGGAGGAGGGATTTGTTCTTTTTTAAAGTCCATACTTAACTGGCACTACTTTTTCCAATTTCACATAGCCCTTAATTTGGTACAATCTAGTGTCATGTCTCATTACAAAAATTGTTCTCCCTTTAGGCATGAATGACGTTCTCATCACTAAATCCTATTTTTTCTCAAGTTACTTCATTTCTGTATGAAATTTGATATTTAATATTGTGTGTCCCATGAATTCTGGGGAAATGATCTGTTCTGGTTTTATCTATTTACTGCCTTTCCTCCTTTAATTTGATGTGTACCTGCTGCATTTTATGTATATTCTCATTGTGTAAAGGTGCTCTTCTTGGATCTGTTCGTTTTCTTTATAGAGGCCCTAAAATGTTGCATCTCTAACCAGAGCTTTATCTTATATTCTAAACTGTATCTCCATGTGCAGATGACTAACCCATATGCATGGCCATTCTCTTCTGTCCATGATGACCTTTATCCTTTTATAAAAATTGCACCCTTTTGTATTATCATCTCATCTGAATACCCATGAGTCTATAGGATAAAGTGCAAATTATCTAGTGGGGTAAAAAGCCCATAAACATCTGGACTGTCATCTACTGTTCATCTCTGCACATCCTGATTTTCAGTCATATTGGATTTCTTGCTATACTCTTTTCTTGTGCTATCTTTGTGTGCTGTTAGCTTCTGCTCCCTACCCAGCTCAAGCTGAGAAAGGTTTCATGACCATGGATGGATTATATAATCCACATCTTGAAAAACACTGGCATCAGTTTATTTTGAGATGACCTTATTTGTGCCCTGGGGCAAGGCCAAATGCTCAGAGAATCAGTCATGTTTTTCTTCCTGAGATGATAAATAAAATCATTGTCAAACTTCCTGGGAACTTCCTCAATATGGGCAAACAATAAGATATGTCTTTGGATTGGGGATTGGAGAAATGCTTTCCTTCCTTCCAGAGATTTACAAAGATGGGATTAATCTGGTACCTAGGTTGGGTTTCTCCAAGACAAATCCTGATGTGGGCAGATTTGCAAGGAGTCTGTTGAGGGGAAATCATAAAGGACACAGGAAAAGCAGGTTGGATGAAGCCCCATCCTGCATTTCAACAGCAGTTAGTCAATGGTTGCTGCTGGAAAGAGGAGTAGCAACAAGGATTTGTAAACTCCAGACACTTTGCAACTCTTCTAAGAGCTGCAGGTATGAGTCCTGAGGAGTATTATCATAAAGCTGAAAATGGGCACAGAGAACTGACAACAGAGATGTGAAGGAACTCTATACCCCAGCATAGCTGGTTATAGAGAAGCAGGTTAGAATACTCACAGAGCTTGCCTCTTTTTTTTTTTTTCCTGCCAGCATCAGTTACTACTGAACAGAGAAGTGACAGCTTTTTGAGCTGCCATCTTCTGGGGGAGTCTTCCGGCCTCATGTATCCATGCCTAGCCCCACCAGCAAGTGATGAGACATATAGGACTTGGACCTCTGGGCTCCAAACAGAGGAATCACCAGCAGTCACTGATAGCCTGCTGTGCCCAACAGAGCAGAGACTTTCTGAGTTTTAATAGCAGCAGAGGAAAAGCAGAGTAACAAAATGAGCAGGTCAGAAAGGAATGTCCGGAAAAAGTAGTTTAAAATGAATGCTGAAGAATATTTGAGGAATTCAGAAAACTGTTCCTTGGAGAGAGACAAGTGAGTAGAATCTGTGAAGCCAGTTCAAGTTTGGGCTTTTAACTATACTGCGGGGAGACTCCAGTAACAGGTTTAAGCCCCTAGCAGCTGCTTGGAGTTAAGCCACTCATGAGCCAAGGACATGGAGCCGCAGTGGGCCATCTTCTCCAGCTTCAAGACCCATGAACAATGTTCCAGTTTGGAAACTCTATCCTAACTTCCGCTAGCCTCAACTTATGCCTCCTTGGGGCTTAAATAGTATTCAGCCACTTTTATTTCAGAATTTGCTGCACTGTCCTATCTATGGTAGACTGTTCAAATGTCTTATCCCATAAACTCTTTCAGGAAAGGAAAATGTGCTCATCTCTGCTTCTCGGAATTTAGCACAATATTTGGCAAATAATACAGTCTTAATAAATATTGGCTGAGTGAACAAAGCACCAAGAACGGTGCTTTTCATCTTTTTTAGGGAGACAGAATCATCTCTAAGAGTGGGACGCAAACTATGAAACTCCTTCCCAGAAAAATTCAAAACCACACAGAATCTTGTAAACACTAACCCAGGATTTCTCAGAACAGTGGGAAAAAAAAAAAAAAAAAAAAAAAAAAAAAACTAATCCACATCATTCCTAGGATAAAGCATAGTTTTCAAACTCAAGACTGATAATAGAGATTCTCCACGCCCCCACGCAAAAAAAAAAAAAAAAATTGAAATCCTGATATGTTCTAACACTTAGCAGTAAACTAATGAGAAGTTTCAAATCAATCCAAGCATTAGGAATTTAGGAGCTCGCTTCCAAATTATATGCACCAACTGCTTTGGAGGAAGTTCATGGGAATTGCAATTAGTGTGAAGTGAAGCACTGATGGGAACTAAGCAAGAAAACAGAAGAAAAGGAAATGAAGAGAACTTTAATGAACAAGGAAAACACAGGCAGGAGCAGACAAGTCTGGCCCTGAAAGTGAATGATGGGAGAGGCACTCTTTCCCCTCAGATTAGCATTGCATTCTAGGTGTCTCTTTTGACTACTGAATGAGTCATGTCTCAGGTATTTCAGAAAGATAGAGGCAAAACCTCCTTCTGCATAGATGCTATCTTCTCCTAGTGCCTCAGGAGCTTCACATTCCCATTCCATTAAGACATTTTTACTTTTCGGATGTTGGCCAGCAAGTGGTATTGATATTGTTCACTTAAATGAAGAAATAATACCGAAGGCTCACTTTCAACGTGAGTTCAGAGATTTTAGGGTCATTTGAGCTTTTCTTGTGTGTCTACCTTCAATGAAGCTATAATGAAACATTTTGCATACGTTAAGGTCCAGTGAGAAATTATTGATCAGCAAATTGTTGACTGAAAGCAGATTTAATGAAAGAGGTATCAGTTAATACTTTACTTTTAATTTTAAGCTACGGTTAATCTTATTATCTCTTTGACATACATGAAAGATTTCATTATGTAATTTGAGATAACCCTAAGCTAAATATGTGAGGGAGAGAGGCAGCGTTCATATAGAATCAAATGTCAGTAAACAATTATTTAAAAACAATTGAAAATATAATCTTACCTAGCAATACCCACATTGCTGGCTACAGAAGCTCCAACCTTCTGTTGCCCCTTGGCCACTATAATTCTAAGTGTATAGTGAGAACTGAAAATAAATAAATTCAGGTGTGAAATAATATGTTTGGAACTTATTTACAGAGATGAATTGAATCAAAGCTGATGTTTTACTTTCAAGTGCTCTTTCCATATATATTTTTGTTTATCATGTATAAAATTTTAACTTCAGATTATGATTAACTTCCAGGATTCAAAGACTCAAATATTTCTGAAATTGGGATAAATCTTACAATCTGTATGGACATTCAATGTAAAGAATTATCCTTAAATTGACAGCACATTGTGCAATTGATGGAGTCTTAGAATGAAGGAAATGTGCTAAAATAAAATTCTGTTTGATTTTCCCAAACACTTGTCAGAGATGGGGACTTATGATTGACAACCTACAGCTTCTAAGCTCTGCCCATATTCCTCTTCTTCATTTTCC
Source organism: Sciurus carolinensis (assembly GCF_902686445.1). NCBI lineage: Eukaryota > Metazoa > Chordata > Mammalia > Rodentia > Sciuridae > Sciurus > Sciurus carolinensis. The sequence goes on from NC_062221.1 coordinate 113,879,922, forward strand.
TGAAGCTAATTTACTCAGGAAAAAATAAGGCTAGGTTTTGAGACAGAATAAGAATAAGATATAATTGATTTCCCAATCCTGCTAGAAAGATCCACATATTATCAGTGAATTAATGGCAGTAACTAGTCCCTTGCCACTAGTAGACCAATCAACTTTAGTAACCACCTTCATTCCTTGCAAAGGTGTTATATGAAGTTCACCTGAAGCATTCAGACAAAACTTATGGATGATATCAAGACTGAGAACTTCATTTTAATACCTGGCTGCACTTTCCCCTGCAATAGAAACCTATTTGTGTTAGAATTGACTAAAGGGTTTGTTTCATTAGATTGTATTCAACTGGAAGTATTTTAATAGTGATGGAAAATAAAATGTTATGTCAAAGTTACTTAAAAGGTGAGGGGGAATGAAAGTCATTTCATGAAACAATACAAGAAATGAAAAGGCTCTCTTTGATCATAGTTCATAATTGAAGGTTATTTCCATTTCCTAGGTAGTTATTTTGGCAATTAAATCTACTCAAAAGTTTTAGCTCTAAAAAAATTAATTGTATGTTGAAAAAGTGAATTGGAATAATGTACTCTACAAAGGTTAAAAGAGGTTACTACGAACGTTATTTCAGCAACATTAGATTTGCTATCATATGCCAAAAAGTTGAAGATATTTAAAAGTATAAGCTTTGCCAAAATTTTTCTGTGTAGAAAAAATTCTTTAATTTTATTAATAAGCACATATATTTATTAGCTTAAACTGCTAATTTAAGTTGCTGTGTGTAAGGTGATACCAGTCTATGTTCCTATGTATCACTTCTCTTTGATTTAAGGACTGGATTATAAATTTCTTCAGCATACATATCATATTTCATGTTTTTAAACAACTTCATTGAAGTATAAATGACCTACAATAAACTGCATGTATTTAAAATATACAACCTGGTAAGTTGCCCCAAACTCATTTTTTCCTTTGTGTATTTCATTCAGAAGTTTCAATTGTGAATTCTTCAAGTTCAGTAATTTTTTCTTCTGCAGCATATGATTTGCTGAAAATCCTATCCAGCGTACTTTTCACCTCACACATTGGAGCTTTCCAAGGTGGAAATATAGTTTTCCAATGTCAGAGATGTCTAGAACATCTCTAGACATTTAATTTAGGTCTTTAAGAGATTTCTTCTGTCTCAACATTTTGACATAAGGGATGCAATCATACATGTTTTAATACATTTCTCTGCAAATTCTAACATCTGCATCAATTGTGGGCAGTTTCAATTGACTGATTGAACTTCACTTTGTGTTATGTTTTCCCATTTCTCTTCGGGCTGGCCATCTTTGGATGGATGTAGATAGGGTAGATTTTGCTCTGGATAACACTTAGTGAGAGGCTGTCATGAACATTTCACATATATAGATTCATTCCATGCGTATAACAACTACATGAAGTAGGCATCATTTGCTTATTTCTAAAGGGTACAAAACAAAGCATCAAAATTAAGAAACTTGCCTGAATTCACACAGCAGGTTGGTGGCAGAGCTGGGATTTAAACCTGGGTAACTTGTATTCCTATAAATGTTCTCGAGTTTTATTTTGCATGTAGTAAGTTTCTTGGAAACAATTTGATGCTTTGAGGTCTTACTATCAAGAATTGTTAGGTGGGGATTCCCAACTCTGGGGCCCCTTCTCTTTGGAGAAGTCTATCACTCTGTCTATGTACTTTTACAATAAACCTACTGCTACTGCTTACTTGTTGGAAAAAAAAAAAGAAGAATTGTTAGATGGGATCAGAGTCATGTTTATCAGGACTGATCACTCCTCATTACTGAGGAAAGACCCTATGCATTGTGAATCGTGAGGTTTTCCAGTCTGCCCAATGGAAAGGTACCTTTCCAGGCCCTGTGTGAATCCCAGAAAAGATTAACTGTCCCGTAAATCTTCACGGATGGTGCTTTACTTAGCCTCCAGTAGTTTCCTTACCTGGTTGAGCTAGTCAGTACTGTGTTGAATGCTCCTTGAAGGAAACTCTCAACAGATCTCTGAGGTTTTCTTCTCTGTGCATCTCTTTCCTCTCTTGTACTCTGCCTAATGATCTCTGCTGCCTTGTCTCCCTAGACTCTCAGCTCTTTAAATGCATCTCAGGAAAACTGCCAGGTACTCCTGGGTTCCCCTTCCCTATAATAAAACCCAGAAAATCTCTCAAAGTGCTAAGCTGATGCAATCATGGGCTCTTCTCTTTAGGGCCACTTCTTTGGTTGCCTGATGTCCAGTGTTTTTAAAGTCATTGTTTCAGATATTTTGATTGATTTGGTTTGGTTGTTTGAGGCAGGAGGGTGAATTCAGTCTTTGTTTTTCCCACCTTAGCTGGAGGTGGAAATTGCACTTCCATATCATCTATAGATATAGGTACAAATACAGATGTAGATATAAAGATAGTGACCTTGCTGCTCATTCCCCACTCCAAGTCCCTATCTAATATGATCTGTGCAGAGAAAGAATTGGATGTATTCTTTTGTTCAAAAGAATTTAAGTGATTTTTGAGAAGTATTCAGAGTTTCTTTTCTATCTTCTCAATCATCTTTTTTCTCAGTTCTCTCTTTTTTGAAGGTACTGAATCTCCTTTATAATAATAGCAGAATTTATTCAGCTGTGCCCATTTTAGGACATGGTTTCATGGGTCATCAACAGACTTTTTCTAAGAACATGAGAACTTGCTGGAACGGGAAGAAAAAAACATTATTGAAAATAAATTGGAAAACATTTCAGTTATTTTAAAAATGGTCTTTTTATGCTAATCATTTCCCGGTGCCACATTGAAAAGATATCTTTAATAAGGTGCTTGTTCTTGAGAATCACCGTTAAAGGATACAAAAAGTATTCTTTCTCAAGAGTGTTTAAGTGTGGCTTCTAGGGTTTGATAATAAAGGCAGGACTATTCATGCATAATAGAATCGGCACATAAGAGATCTCAGACTTTTTTCCAGCCTGTCTTCCTTTGCTATTCTGGACAGGTGTTTCTATAGTGCAATTTAAACTACAAAAATGGCTCATAATTGCCAACACCTAATTTAACATTCTGAAGCTAATCATAAAACAACCTCCCCTTTCACAGGAGAGACAAAGTCTCAGCTGGGCTTTAAATCCTGATTATATGACAAGGTTCCAATTGAAATTTTAGCTATCAACCAAGTGACCTTCAATGACCACAAGCCGGGAAGCTTGGTAACTAATCTAAACAGATCTCTAGAAAGAACCGCCACCCCAGCACTGGTTTTCAGACTCTTGCATTATTCACCTCATGAAAAAACACCAGCCACCAGCCAAATATGAAAAGCAAATGATTGCAGCAACCTTCAACCCTCAATTCTTGAAAGGCCAACAGCAAGCTGTGAAAATATTCCCATGACCCTACTTCCTGTGTGGGGGCTTAGGACACTGATAAAGTCTTTATATTGTCAACTCACACAGAACAGTCAGTAATTTCTTCAGTCTTTAACAAAGTGCTATTTTGAAGAAATATTGCTCACATTAAAATAAAAAAAAATTCCTATCTTCATGGCTATTTGCAGATCATAATAAAGTCATGCTTATATTTTACTTCCCATAATCCTTTTCAGTAAATAACTCAGTTTGAGGGACACTTACCTATTAATCATCTTTTGTAGCATTCCTTCTCTTCAAAACTAGATTCTCCCGTGAGAAAATTTCATTTTATCTGTACAAGACTTTCTCAGCTTTATTTTAAAAAAGAAGAAAAAGAAAGAGAAAAATTCTGGCCCAGCTGCACAGGATGCTGTCAGACAAGAAATACCTCATTCCTGCCTTTAAGTAAGATTGGTAAATACCTTGGCTCTTAAGTGCTAAACCATAAACTCCTTGAGACTGATTCATGTTTTAATTCAAGTTTGTATTTCCAGTTATCGGCATGCTACCTTATGTAAAGGTGGCACTGTTTGTTGAATGAATGCTGGACTTACTACCACAATGAATGAAAAAAAAAGTGATTTTCATTGTGATTATGGTGATTCTGCCCCTCATGGCTTTACTTTTTCCTGACATATAACTTTGTGTCTATAAACTTTTTCCAAAATCATATTTTGTTTGTTTGTTTTGGGTATCACGGATTGAACCCAGGGGTGCTTAACTACTGAGCAATACCACCAATCCTTTTTATTTATTTATTTTTATTTTGAGACAGGGTCTCGCTAAGTTGCTTAGGTCCTCACTTAAATGCTGAGGTTGGCCTCAAACTTGCAATCCTCCTGCTTCAACCTCCCAAATCACTTGGGATTACAGGCATGCACCACTGCACTTGGCCAAAAGCATATGATTAAATCACATTAAGCTATACATTTTACAAGGTATCTAGCCCATATTGAATTCAATGGCATTTTATGAAATAAAAACAGAAGATATGAAAAGAAATCTATATTGAGTAAAGCAATACATTTTTTTAAATTTGACTTGATACATTCAATTTCTAATACAGGCTTTAGTCATTTTATATAAAAAGACTTATATAATAGTATTATTAGAATAAGTTGAAAGAAAGAAGATTAAGAAGAAAGGAAGAAACAATCATGCCCACCCCAAAGGTCAAACCAGTGGATATAATTATACATAAAAACTGGCTATGTGCATTACGTGTATAATGTATATACAGGCACACAAAGTCAAAAAGAATAAGGACAAGAAGAAGAAGAAACACAATGGGTTATGTAACTCAGAAAAGGAGAAAATTTTACTATGTTTTCAAGGAAGGCACATTTTTTTCCTGGTACTAAAATCAGAGTAAGTTCTCATGTGGGTCTTAGGTAGGGAACATTGAGTAATTTAATGGTCAATGTCCTTAGACCAATTTCACAGTAAATGCAGAAATGGGACTCATGTGGCTCTCTCTTGTAAAGGCCTTCAATAAAAGTTGAAAGCATAATATTAAAACACCAGGAAGGAAGGCAGTTTGGGGAGGAGCTCAGTGAATGAGATGCCAGCATTGTTCAATCCAGAGCCATGGGTAGAACTCAGAATGCTGGCAGGCTTGAGATCCTAAGAATGGTTCTTGGTTGACACCTCCTATTTGTTTGGAGCTGACTTGTAGCAAATTGCTCGAGGTATCTCACATAGGAGTATAGCTGAGACTCCATGTTTATGACTAAGAATAGACAAGAATTTATTTGAACTAATGGAAAGTCAATTTACAATTTGAAAGTCCAGACCTTTAATCAGTGTTTTAGGTTTAGTCTTCTCATTTCACAGATGGTAGAATGTGAGGGTTCTATCCAATGCGGCTGAGTTTCTCAAACTTTCCTGTCAGGGTCCTGGTGGAGTTGAGTTAATCTCTTACTACCAGGGTTTGGGATCAATTCCCAAAGATCTATGCCACTAAGTTGATAATTGTTTTAATTTCTTAACTCGAGGTTTCAAAATGCATACACATTCCATAAGACACTCAATTTTGTTTTGATATGGATATAACACTTTAAATAAATTCTAAGAAGATGAGTTTTGTTAATTGATTAACTTTGAGTGCTGCCTAGTTTGTTTCTTGCAAAGGTAACTAATCTAGTTGGTGTAGCTCAGTTACAGAAACTGGCAGAGGTGATTGTAACCTGGAAAACTGTCAACATGTGCTACCCCATATCCACTGAGGCCCTAAAAACACTGAGTTAATGTTCTTATAAAGCTGAATTCTGAATAAGATTGTCCAGAATGTTTTCTGAAAATTATCACTAAAGAGCAGCTTAAATTATTGACACACTAGAAACATCTATGATTCTCACAGTTTGACTCAGGGAAATAGCTTCATTTTTTTTCCCTCTATAATACTGAATCTTTCTTCCTAATAATAGAGAAAATACTCAGACTTAGGTCTTTGGGGTACAAATTATGTCACTCAAAATCAATAAACATTTATAAAGTTCTTGATATATGTAGTTTTACACATATTAATTCATTTAATCCTCACGACCACCTATGAGCTGGACACTGTCACTTTAGCAATTTGATAAAGTAGAATTTGAGGCACAGAGAATATAAATAACTCACCACTGGTTGCAAAGCTAGTAGTGCATGAACAGGGATTTGAATCGGGCAGCTTGACATCAGAGACTTTGTTTTAATGACTATGCTGTTTTGAGATTATCCTCTTTAGAATTTTTTGATTGTATGAACTTGGGTTACTTTAAGTCTACTTGTGACTTAAATCTATGAATGCAAATGCATCCAGGCCAAAGCAGTCCCCGTAGTAAACCTTGGAGAAGCAAACACTTTCATCTTTCTTGGCATGCTGCTTTGCTTTCCCCATTTCATTGACTTTCCTGTCTCTTCATAGTTCTCCATGAGATCTCTACCTCAAATATGTCCCATCATGTCCCCTGATAAATGCCCCTCATCTCCCCAATACTCTTTCTACTTTACCTCTCACTTTAGTTTCATCAGTGCCTCCCAGTGCTTGTTCTGAGAAGAAATATTGGATTAGGGCCTTTTAAAGTTTTCTTCTATTTTCTTTCTTTATGTTAGCTCGGACCACACCATAGTTTGTAGTCAACCTTGCATTTGGTGACTCTGATCTAGGCAGCAGTGACTGCGAGAACTGTTTCTCCAGTGAATAGAAAATGGGACTCTCCAGGCAACAGTGGCTGTAGATAAGGCCTTACCCTCAGAAAAGTGTGTGTGTGTGTGTTTGTGTGTATGTGTGTGTGGCTTTTTCACACGTGGTCTGTTCAGTACAAAGGTGGAGTTGATGTATTTTTTTTTGTACTTCCTCGAAAGCTTTGCTTGTTCAATAACCACTTGTCCTTCCTTTATCAAATATATTTTGACAAGTTACTATTAATTCATGTGTATTATAAAGAGATGTTATATGATTCCGATGGGCATCTAAGGCTTGCCCAGGCTCCCAAAGTTCTTAATTCATATAAAAATGACCTTTTTATTGCAGTGTGTGAACATTTTAATGTATCTTTAAACAACTGGAATACTACTGTGAGTCAACGTGACTTTTAGTACTGACTTGATCCCTGCATTCTCAGAATTTCTAATTTATAAGAAGATAAATAAATGACCCCCAAACTTTCATTCTTGTTGAGAGAACTTTTCCCATTTTCCAGAGAGCCACAGTTTTGCATTCTTCCCCTCTGGTTACATTCCTCGTAGACTAGGACTTTCCTACACATCTTCTTAGTCTGTCTTTGTCTATGTTCTGTGTCACGCAGTCAATAGCACATGGTTCTCCTCCCCCCTCCCATCTCACTCCCCTTCCATCACTATTGATTTCAAAAGGGTTTTGCTGTCTGTTTCACATCTACTTTATACGATTTAATATTGAAATGACTTTATATTTGTAGGTTGACAAATCAGCCATAAGGATGGGATAAGTGGTTTCATCTCATTTCATACCTGCTGAAAAAGTCTTTTGTGCTTTGGAAGCAATAGCTTTTTTTAGATTTGCTAATGAAATTTTAATTGTAAACAATAATGAGAAAAATCAAGGTGCATTGCTATATCTAAAACCATACTTTTCAGAGGATATGAACTTATACTTTTCTTTGCCATAACCTCATGCAGAGGATTCTCTTTTACTTTAAAAAATTCTTTTTTTAAAAGAATTAGAACATTATAACTATACATAGTCATTGGGTTCATTTTGACAAAATCACACATGCACAGAATTTGATTTACTCCATTTCAGTCTGAACCCCGCCCCTCACTTCCCTCCCTTCCTCCTTTCCCTGTTCTCCTTTCTCTACTGGTCTTCCTTTAACTCATTTATTTATTTATCTTTGATTGGTGCTTTCTACATATTCATTAAGGTGGAAATAAAGGTGGAATTCGCTGTGGTACACACATAGCAAAATTTCATTACATTCATTCCCCATTTCCTCCCCTTTCCCATCTCTCCTCTCTCCTTCTTGATCTCCTGTTTCTACTTCACTGATCTTCCCTCTATTTATGATATCAGATCATGCCCCACCCCCACAATTTTCCCTTTGTTTTAGCTTCCACATGTGAGAGAAAACAGTCAACCCTTGATTTTCTGAGTTTAGCTTATTTCACTTAGCAGGTTGTTCTCCATTTCCATCCATTTACTGGCAAATGCCATAATTTCATTTTTCTTTATGGCTGAGTAAAACTCCATTGTGAATATATGCCCCATTTTCTTGATCCATTTGTCTACTAATGGTTACCTGGGCTGGTTCCATAACTTGACTATGGTGAATTGTGTTGCTGTAAATATTGATGTGGTTGTATTGCTATAGTATGCTGATTTCAGTTCTTCTTTCAGATAAATACTGAGGAGTGGGATAGCAGGGTTATATGCTGGTTTCATTCCTAGTTTTTTGAGGAATCTCCATACTGCATTCCAGAGTGGTTATGGTAATTTTTAATCCCACCAACAATGTATTGATACAAGTTCTGAAAGCTACTGATTTTAGAGACAAATATACTTCTTCAATTAGGAGAACCTATAAACCAATGCCAGATCTCCAGCAAAAATGAAGCTTATGTTGTTACTGTATTGGGAATAAAATGCTGTGTGGGAACACTTTATTTCTTTAGGGAAAAGATACCCACTTTCCTTGCAAAGTTTCTGTGAAAGTGTTTGCTTGTCACTTCACTCAACTTTTCATAGTATTGAGAATTTTAACTTATATAATTTAATAAACAGCAAACTCTAAGAATAATAGCTAGAATGATGCCTTGTGATACTCATTCTGTTAATGAACTGTATTTCTTTGCTTTGTTGGAATATACATATACTACTTTTATATTATCAAGATTTCAACAAATATTTTATAAAGCACAACAGATATACATTTATATATTTAAAATGAATTTCATAACTATGATGATAATACTACTTAGAATTATATGTATATATGTATATATCTGATGTACACATTTTTCTTTTATGGTGATAAATATTTCTTGTTTAATTTGAGTATCTAAATTTTAATATTTACTGTTTGTATAATTTAATCACTAACAAAATATTGCATCTTTTAAGGGCCCAGCTGGTATTTTACATGGTCAAGGAAATAGTATAATTGGAATCAAAACCATAGGTTCAGGAAAGATAGAAATCATGTTTATGTCCTTAGAGTGAAGGGATGTTGTCTTTTGGAAATGCATTATGAAAAAATTAATCCCACTCACAATATGGAAAAGTTAATTCTATAGACCTTTCCAGAAGAAATAGAGAAGATGTGAGGCCAGGAATAAGGAAAGGAGGAAGCTTAAAGCAAGGAACATCTGGAATTGTTAAAAACAATCCGAAGCCACAAATGCCAAGAAGATAAAGGGCGCACATGCCATCTGGTTCAACAGGCTTTCCATAGCGAACTCTCATTGTTTCAAACACTTCTTTTTTCCTCCCACTGATCTCAGGTATAGAAAACTGTGGTTTAGACGAAGTCAACCTTAAGGTTGACTAAATGAATATTGATGCATTATTAACTATAGTCCATAGTTTACATTAAGGTTCATGCCTGTGTTGTGCAGTTCTATGATTTTAGCAAATGCATGGTGGCCTGTGTCCACTATCATCACAGTTTGATCCTACATGATCTCACCACCCTGAAAATTCTCTGTGCTCCACCTGCTTATCCCTTCCCTCACTTCCTTTTAACTCTTAGCAACCATATATTTTTTACTGTGTCTGTAGTTTTACCTTTTTCAAAATGTCACATGGCTGGAATCATATGGGATATGACCTTTTCAGACTGGCTTCTTTCACTTAGCAATATACATGTAAGACTGCTCAATGTCTTTTTGTGGCTTTAATTTCTGTCACTAAATTATTTTCAAAATAAGTAAAATTTCTATGACCTAAATTTCTATAACATGGAAGAATAGGAATATTTAAATATTTATTTTTGAATAAAATTAAATTCCAAAAACTTGCTCCTTCAGATGTACAAATAGTTTCCAAAGGTCCCTAGATTCAGCAAAATTAATTTTAGTTTCCAAAATATATTAGTTTCATTTGTGTTTTCCCAGTGCCACTAACACCCCCTGAGTCATGATCAATTTCTTTCATCACCCATCTAACACTGGGACATCTGCTAGTGTTAGGGTAGTATTATGCCCATTATCCAGAGGAACTGACTGATAATCAATACCCAATATATCCCAAAAGTCATGACAATAGATCCTCCTCTTTGCTGTCCTTCCAAATTGCTCCTTTTTCTTCCCTGCACACTCTGGACTTAGAAAGTAAGAATTTATTAGAAGAGTTTTTTGGAGGCTGAATAGCCTTTAAATTGTAGGACATTCGTAGTAATTTTCTTTGTCATCTTACCTGCAATTGAAAATTGGTTGTTTCTAGAACCTGCCACAAATACAAATTTCCACCATAATGAAAAACATGTAACTGAACAAACAAAAGAAATTAAGAAAGGAATGTTTATTGAATTTGATGTCTCCTATTTATGTCTTTTCTAATATGGACTCAAGCATGGTTACTTATGAGTCTTTTTTAAAGCAATTGTATTTGTAAAAAAAAATTACTCTGGTCTGTAATAAAAATATATTTTCAAGATAATCTGCTTTTCATTTGCTTGGGATCTAAACCACATTCTGTATTAGTTTTTGTTTGCATTAACAAGAACCAGTTAGTTTTGCAAGGAGTTTTTGAGCATATGTTTAAGAAACCCATTGAAATGATCCAGGCAAGACTGTTTTATAACCACAAAAGGCTGAAATAAATTTAGTATACTTGAAAATATAATTGAATAGTATAATTAAAAGTTCATTTTTCTAAATAAATAATTTGCTTAAACAGAAAAGCATCTTGTAAAATGGCTTGCATCCAGTATTTTTGGTCTGTTTCCTTTTTCTAGGAACCATATTGATTGCAGTTTTAGAAATAAAGCTATTTAAACAAAATCAATTAAAATGATATTAAGAAGGTCATGCACATATTTATAAAAATCAAATGATCTGTTAATTAAAAAGCACAAGCCATTAGTAACATCGAAGCTGAAATTTCCATGACAACAGTTTTAAAAAATGTAACAACACACATTTTATTTACTTTGCAAAAGAGATAGACCCAGTAAAACTGGCTGATGACCTAATACAGGGTGGATTTATAGTTGTATGGTTGAACTCGTAAATCCAGAAGAGGTGTCAGCACGAGTGACAGGGAAATACAGATTTAAAGGCATAGCATAAATGATACTACATTGGAAAAAACACACATAACACTTAATAATCTACTTATATATACTTTTACAAGTTTGTAAATTTCCACATTGCTTAATATGGAAATATTATTTTTACAAATTTAGAAACATCTCCACAGCATCATACTTTTACCACATCTGTGGGTTAATTGCTAGGAATACTGCATTCTCCATGTCCCAATCCCAAATTTTTGACATTATTTTATTAACAAAATTTTAGCCAGTCAGGAGGCTGGCTGCCACCAAGGGGCCTTGGATACCCTGAAAGAGAAGAGTAGAGAGTCCCTATAAGACACCAGTGAAAGATAAGGATGCAAAGACCAAACAAGATCAGATTGGCAGGGTCTTTTTTTCAGGCTGACTGGTCTAGTCAGAGGCACCATTTTGTGGGTTTGCAGTGCGGTGATGTGCTCTTGGGACAGATGGATTTGGCAAAAGTATGTGAACAACTTTGCCAGGGGAAGAAGGGTGAGGCAGGGGGATGAGTTGGTGGGACTATGAAAGTCACTGTGAAGAAAAAATTACTTGGACAGGTTGTGGAGGGAATGATCTAGCAATGGTTAGGTTCAGTAATGTTGAATCTAAGGTGAATGTCAAAAAAGTCAGTTGAAGTGGAAAATCCCTTTGAAGGTGTTTTAGAAGAGAATTTAGATGTAGGGGTCATTCTAATAGGAAAGTTTGACTAAATTCCTAATGTTTCCTTAGAAGCATAAAATTAAGTCATTGAAGGTAATAGCCATTCAAATAGATAACTATTCTGAGGGAAATAAAGGACCAATAATAGAGGTGAATGAGATTAAATACCAGGGAACCTGTCTCCTTTGGGGAAGAAGAAATCATCAAAGGAAATCAAGAAGTTGCTAGAGAAACAGAAAAACCAGAAGAGTGTAGCCTGGTAGAAGTCAGGGAAGATCACTCCAGTAATTCTAATGTCCACCTCTCAGAGACCAAGATAGTACATTTGTTTAGTCATTGTTTTTCACTATATACTTCACACATCACTAGGAAATGCTTAACGTAACTGAATAGTCTCCTCTGTCGCCAACGAGTATCAACATACCCTATGAACTGTTGCAGAACGACTTATGATGTGAATAAGACCTCGAAAACTTGTTTTCATATGCTTGTGGATACATGTCTGTCAAGATGTTCAAAAACCTATCCACACTGACTTGAAAAACTCTTGAGCCAAGTTTGCGTCTCTTTCTGATAACACTAATGCCAGAGATTAGTTATTAACCACAGAGAATACAAGTAAACATGATCAGATCTTTTAATCCCTAAATCCAAAATTACTAAAAATTTGCTGAGGCAACTTTCTCTCAGTCTGTGCCGAGATGTAGATGTTGCTCATGACAAGAAGGTTAGAAATCTGTTCAGCTCAGCATACAGAGAATGCTTTTGGCCCACTAGGTAGGTGCACCTGCACATATTAGCACACAGGGAAAGATAGGAAAGAAAGTAGATTTGGATTTCTGCCGTAGAGTAGACTACAATATAATTGCTGGAGTTGAGCCCATTTGTGGAAACCAGACTAGTAACCTCTGTAATAAACGATCAGCCTTTAGAATATAATGTGCAGTACTAGCCAAGGGGCAGCTGCCTCTTGAAATAATGTATTCATCCCTAGGGTTAAAGGTAAGGGGGAAATTTTGCTGAAGTTAAATTACTGTCACCTTTTGAAGACCAAATGAGGGTTGTTACTGAGCATCTCCCTGCTAACATTGCTGAATCCAGATGCGAACTTCGGAGACTCATTACGTAAGTGAGGCTGGCACTGTAGCCCTGCTGCAAGAAGCCTCGGCCAGTGCCAGTCCTTTTTCTGCCTCTGGCTTAACTGTGTGATCCTGAGCAAGTCACTGCACCTATTTTGCCTTTGGCTTTCTTGGAAAAGGAAGAGATAATACCTCCTCTGTCTATTCTGAAGTGAAACACGAGAAAGTTCTTTCCCAAAGTAGAAAGCACTGTAGGGAGGCACAATTTTCAAAAGCATTCCTGGATTTAGGAGATACATAGTTATTTTCCTCCAGGGGCATTTCAAATGGGTAATTAAGAATATTTTTCAAAAGTTCTAGTAAGACCTCTTCAAGCAGAAATTCACCATTTCTGGAAAAAGGAAAGTGTTTCCAAACTTGGAGTCACATTTTTAGACACTACAATCTGGTTTCTCACCAAATTCTCCCAGCTTTCTACAAGAACTTCTCATGTTCTTCACTTCTTGCTGCTCATATATGTTCTAGAAATATTCAACACATACGCAGATACTGACACAGCCTTTTTTTTAATCAAATGGGAGCATACTATACTATCTGTTCTATGTCTGACTCAATTTCCAAATGTTTATTATAAAATATAAACATGCAAATATATATTTATTATGGTAAAATATATAATAGCTGGTTTGTTTGTTTTTTTTTTTTTGGTACAGGGGATTGAACTCAGGGGCACTCAACCACTGAACCACATTCCCGGTCCTATTTTGTATTATATTTAAAGACAGGGACTCTCTGAGTTGCTTAGCTTAGCACCTTGCTTTTGCTGAGACTGACTTTGAACTCATGATCCTCCTGCCTCAGCCTCCCCAGTCACTGGGATTACAGGCATGTGCTACCTCACCGAGCTGTTGTCTTTTTCTTTACAATGTTCTCTCTCTCTCTGTCTCTCTCTCTGTCTCTCTCTCTGTCTCTCTCTCTCTCTCTCTCTCTCTCTCTCTCTCTCTCTCTCTCTCTCCTCTTTAGAATGGTTTGTATTTTCAAACCAAAGAACTTCTTTGTTTTACTTAAGTGATACACAAAAGCATTTTGAAATAAAGTCTAAAGAGCAGAGATCACAGAGTAGTTTCATGAAACCAGGTTCAGCAAAGACTGGGTAGGGTCCAGCAAATAGTGGAATTGAAAATTGAAATTTAGTTTGGGGGTTGAGAACGGGTAGGAGAAGAGCAATGTCCTTCAGCACATCTAGATTTGGAGAGGAGTTTTCATTAAGTGATAGTTACTAACAATGCTTTTAGCACAAAATGGGAAAATTTGCTTGGAAAATAATAAGTAGAAGATATCAAGACTTTAAGAAATCTGTATAAACCTACTAATTACAAAGAACTCGAATTGGAGATTTTGAAAAAGATGTACTCATTCCTAAGAAGTAGGAGCTTTATTTCTGTAGAAGAATATTCATTAGAGAGACTTAACATTGTATGATTTGTTGAATATCAAACAAACTTAAATATAAGGTCATACTCATTTTCCAAAGAAAAGATTCTAAGAGGAAGGTATCTTTGGTTTTTTTGTTTGCTAACTTGAACATACATACATTCAGGAATGTAGTTTGAATATATTTATTACATTTATTCTATATGACTCCCTGATATTTTTATTCTAAATGATTCCCTGCTATTTTTAAATCACATATTATTTTAATGAACAAATGTTATTTTCCATGTTCTTATTCCATGAAACATTCCTTGTATAAATACTTGATATTAAATGAATATAATAACATTTTTTGAAAATTATTCTTTAGACCTTCCTTGTTATAAATGGAGTATTTTCTGAGTCATCTAAACCAAAGATTGCTTTCCATACCTATAAGTTGTTGAAAAGATCAGCTCTTTTACAGTTTGTGGGGTAGGTAACTGGTCACAAATAAACTAGCCACAAATAAACTAGTAGTTATTTTTTTTTCCCATTATTTTGGTTTAGAGGAACTTTTCCTAATAGAATTTTATTGTTGCAATAAGAGGATGGTATTTAACATGAGCAATTGTACAAAATATCTTTTTTATTTCTAAATAACAATTTTTTTAACAATAACACACTTTATATTCAAACATGTGGAATTTATATTAATGACTGAGTATATTGAGAATAATGTAACAAGAATAATAGCTTTGAAATATTTTCTGAAGTACATCTCTTCTTGCTCCCACTTGCATCCTCCATGGCTGGTCCTTCATCTAATATTGCCATAGATAAGTGGAATATGAATAACCAAGACTGGAGATGAGTGAAGGGAAACTCCTGAGGGGGAAGAGGCAATCAAATGACCTTCTGACTCTGGAAGAAGGTGAAGGGGAAGGTGCAGGTGAAAGGAATTTCACAAGGGAAGAAAGACATGAGGGCTCTCTTCCTCCCAACATTTGAATAAAATCCAAAGGTTGAAGGGCAGAAAATATTCCCAAAGCTGAAGGGCTTTGGGGGATCCTATACATATCCCATGGCAATGGCAAGTCTCACAGAAAAGCTGTCTCTTTGGGTCTACATTCAATATGGCACCAGATAGAAGATTAGAATAAACTCAGGAAGATGAGCTTGAAAAAATCTTCACTATGGTCTGTGTATTTTAGGTAAGAAATCTGCATGGAAGTGAAAGAAAACTGAGAGAATGAGAGAACCTGGGATCAGGACAAGGAGACTAGCATGCAGGAGCCTCATCCTTCTGTATTTCAGCAGCAGATGCCCACGTCATTTCCAGAGGATTAATCAATACCAGCTATAGCCTCATTTCATCATTGCTAGGTGCTTAGGAATAAGACCAGACAACATATGGAAATGATAAGAAGCAGATGCACTTGAGGAAGAGGACATGTATCCACAGTTCCACCCTTTCCACCATACATCTTAAGAATCTCCCTTCACTTCAGTACCAGATTGACAGGGAAGGAGAAGACACATCTCTTAAGAGTAAAGAAATTTACTTTGATAAGGATAAGGATTTTAATTTTTTATGCACTGAATAATTATTTATGCACCGGAAGCTCAGTTAAACTAGAGAAATTTCAAATAAACAACAAAAACAAACTTAGTCATCACTGGCAAGTCTCAACATTTCCCTACTCTCTGTGGGCTTGGTATCTTTTGATCAAAATATGACCTAGTTTAGAAATAGAGAAGACACATTTATAGTTTACCTGAGTTATAGGGTTTAAAAATTTCAATCTTTTTTTTGTGTGTGTGTGGTGGGGGAGGGAGAGTTATTGGGGATTGAACCCCGTAGGACTTTACCACTAAGTTACATACCCAGTTCTTTTCTTTTATTTTTTATTTATTTATTTTTTTATTTTAAGACAGGGTCTTACTGAGTTGCAGAGGCTGGCCTAAAACTTGCAATCCTCCTGTTCCAGCATCCTGAGTCACTGGGCACTTCAATTCAATTTATACCGTGAAATATCAGTCAGTATAGTGTAGATCACATTGCAGTAACAAACATTCACAATTTTGGTCCTTTAAAACAGGAGATGTTAATTTCTTATTTATGTTACATGCATGAGAGTTGACAGGGGCTGCTAGTCATCAAAGTTACTCGGAGATACAGCATTAACTATCTCAAATTGCTGGTAAATAACTATGAGCAGGGAAAAAGAAGACATATTGTTGTGTACTGGCTTTTAAATTTCTGCTTTGAAGTGAGATGATTTCCTTCTCAAATTTTACCGGCCAAAGCAAATCACATGGTTACATCTAACATAAGGGGGTACAGAAGTACAATTTTGCAGCATGCCCATGTGGTGAAACAGAAATATATGGTGAACAACACAAAGAGCTACCATGATCTGTGAACGCTTTGTAACTTTCTAGATTATTTTTCTAATGTAGAAAATTAGCTGACGAGGAACAGTTGTGAGAAATAGAAAATATGATCAGTGACTTAAGTTTCAACATAATCAATGCATTGGTTACCATGTGTACCACCATGTTTTTATATTTCTTAATTCTCTAGTATCAATATTACTAAGCGTTCAGTTGAACCAAGAGATTTCACTCTAGATCAAGGATTGGCAAATATTTTGTGTAAAGGGCCAGATAAATATATGAGGCTTTGTGGGCCATGTGGTTACAATTCCTCAATTCTGTTATTGGAATGCCAAAGCAGCCATAACTAACATAGTAATAAATGGGATTTATAGTCTCTGAAATTTGAATCTCATATAATTTTATGTGTCAAATATTATTCTTGTTTTGATTTTTTCCCTAATCTCTTAAAAATGTAAAAATCATTTTAACTGGAAGGCTATTAACAGGTAGTGGGACTGAATTTAGCCTATAAGCTTTCGTTTGCTGACTCTTGCTCTTGATGATATAAGTAATACAGAATTTTATATGGAGAACTGAGAACTTAGAGAATTATTGGAAGACATGGAAGAACAGTTTGAGCTTTGACACCCAGGAACAACTAGTAGCTCCCAGAAATATCTACCTTTGCCTTGAGCAGGTGAACTACTGCTGCAGATGCAGGAAGTTGACAAATTATGAATCTGCTGCTAATACTGCTGACTTCAGTCCCAGGCTACTCTGCCGTGATCCAGAAATATGCCTCTGCTGCTCTAGGAAGCTGCTGAATCAGGAATCCACCTACCACATTGGGATGTCGCTGCCATAGCTGCCACCTTGGATTTGATCCTGGCCAGCAAAATCTAGGCCTCCAACTTGGCTTTTTCCTATACTTGGTTCAATTTCTAAACATTCTCACAAGAGTATGTTGAAACCTAAATCATGATCTAGCCTCCGAAGAGTCTGAAAAATGCAGTTTAAACTTTCCAGCTACTGCACGTTAGTCATGGGTTAGAATGGATGTCTGACAAAGCAATTTAGAGCATCAGACACAGTCTAATAACAAGGAGACAGATTCCATTAAGATGACTTCTTTGGCATTTCCAAATCTTCTGTGAGCTCTCCAGAAGATAAAGTCCACTGTATAACTGCCACAAAACAGTGTGAGAATAAAAACAATTGTATACTTGCTTCCTTCCTACTAGTGCTATGTCCAAAACCATTTTTATTCCATCCCACAGCCTCTGAATTTCCCACAGTTGCACAAAAAGATTTGGATGATGATGTCCGTGGATGCATTGTTTCAAGCAGCAACAGGAAGCATTTTTCAATAGAGTGTGAAAAACATTGTTATATCCATCCTATGTAGTGATTAAAAGATATGTGGGTTGGGGCCACAGCTCAATGGTAGAAGATTTGCCTACCATGTCCGAGGCTTTGGGTTCAATATCCTGCACTGCCAAAATTTAAAAAAAAAAAAAAATGGTGAAGAAGAAGGAGTGTATAGAGGGAAAAGAGGGGTGGGAGGGGTGGGGGAAAGGGAAAAAATAACAGAATGAATCAAACAACATTACCCTATGTAAATTTATGATTACACAAATGGTATGCCTTTACGCCATGTACAAATAGAGAAACAACATGTATCCCATTTGTTTACAATTAAAAAAAAAAAGAGATCCAAGACACATTACTAACAAAAAAGAGCAGTTTGTAAAGTATGATTTCTCTTTTTAAAGAATTATAATAAATTTTAAAACATTTTATCACATTTAACTACTTTTTTCTAATTTTAAATATAATTCAAAGATATAGATGTGCACTAACTTGTTTCAGAAATTTGAGTTTAACACTCAAAATTTTAACTTGCAGCCCATTTCAAAAACTATTATTTTCTTTAAGTAGTATGAAATGCTATTATTTTCAGGACAAATATGCCATTTAATTAAGCCCAACTAGGCAAGGTACTTGCCAGAATTAAATAAAAACTGATACTGTTCATTTGAGAAGCATGGCATTCTATTAGAGCCTTCTTGAACACTTATCTGAAACCTTACATTGTGGGACTTCTAGACCAAACATTTTATTTTCTTATTGTTATACAAGGAAACACTCATATTATAAATATAGAAGTGATTTTAATGATTACTTAATATTTTATTAAGTTTTTCCAACATTGCTTTACATTATATATTTGAGTCTATGATTATTATTTATGAAACATGTTATAAAATTTATGATAAATTTATTAGTTCTGCTAGTACAATATATTTGCTTTTTGATAGAACAAAATATGCATAGATGAATAAGACATATGTAGAGCTGACTGCAAAAGCAAAATATTCAACAGCAATTAGGTCAAGAGGCAATAAGGCGCATATAGCAATTAGTTATTGATAAACTTCACTAACTTTGAGTAAGTAGCATCAAAAGAGAAGCAGCAAATGGAAAAAGACTGAACTGTAGAATGCATTAAAGCATTCTACATACTGTTGGTTTTCAGACCATAATTTTGGAATTCCTTTACACTCTTAAAAAATAATTGAGGATGCCAAAGTAGGATTGCAAGATCATATTTAGAATACCTAGCTAAATTTGAATTCCAGTAAATAATGAAAACTTTTTAATACACTTAGGTCACAGTATTACATGGGATATGTGCATACTAACAAGTATCTATGTTTCTTTGAAATTCCAGTTATCTGTGTGTCCTGTGCTTTTATTCGCTAAATCTGACAATTCAACCCTGTCTTGTTTGGTGGTTATATTCATTGGTGCTTTCCATATTATAAATTAAAACCGAAAAAAATTAAAGCTATACAATAATTTGAAGATAATAGTAGAACTGATTTAGTGAAAAATATAATTTTATAAAACAATGAGAGGTTTGGCATTGTGCATTTTTGCCAGTTTCTTTAATGTCTAGAGCTTAATGAAAGATAGCTAGATTCTCTTACCCACTTCTGCACTGAATTTATTGCAGTCTATTGCTTTGGTTACAATATCTGAGGAACATGTTGCCTCACACAGATACATAGCTTAAGAAAGAGAGGGAAATGAGAGGGAGCAGGGTATGAAAAATGGTGGAATGAGACAGACATCATTACCCTATGTACATGTATGATTACACGAATGGTATGAATCTACATCATGCACAACCATAGAAACAAAATGATGTACCCCATTTTGTGTACAATGAATCAATATACAGTCTGTAAAAAATAAAAATAAAAATAAATAAATAAATTAAAAATTAAAAAAAAGAAAGAGCACTTTAATATTTTTCAGATAATTGTGGGTATTGTATGATGCTGCATCCCAAATAAAAAACTGATAGTTTCTTAAAGGTTAGTTGCTATAAGGAATCTGAAGCCATGACAGTGAATTTTTCATACTCTGTCATTTAAAATCTACTTCTAACTTGTTCTTTAAGTGGACATTTTATTCCTGCTTGATTTTATAGCATCACGAGCTTTCGCCATTTGGAAAATAATTGATTTACTGATTTATGTAGTTCTTTCAAATGATCTTTATACACTGTCAAAGAATCACATTTGCTAACATCTCTACCCACCTCATCAAAAGTATCTTTAAGTACTGAGAGTTTGTCTTGTAACTATTGAGAAATGGATAGATAGAAGTTTTCCAAAACAGTAATTCTGCTTGGAAGTATAAATTTTATCATTGGCAAATAGACTCTAACAACGTTTTCCCTTGATGTAACAAGTCCATTTTATTTATTTTTAAGAAAAGAAAATTACAGGTGGTGCATGCAACCTGTAATCCCAGCAGCTCAGGAGACTGAGGCAGGAGGATCACAAGTTCAAAGCCAGTCTCAGAAAAAGTGAGGTGCTAAAGAAACTCAGTGAGACCCTGTCTTTAAATAAAATACAAAATTAGGACTGGGGATGTGGCTCAGAAGTCGCCTGCCCCCGAGTTCAATCTCTGCTACGCACTTCCCACAAAAAATAAATTGTCTCCAAATACCTGAGTCTGAATAATCATAGACTGTTGCTTAGTAAAGCAGAGAGTGTTCCAATCAAAAAAATGTCAGACATGGTATACTTATAGGTCTCATTTTAATCAAATACATTAAAAAATGTGTGTTCATGGGTATTTAATTAATATTTAGTCGAAGAGGATTTTATGTGACACTGGCTTTTCTTCCCCCCAATGAGTGTGCGGCAGTCAACAAGGAGTGACGTTGACAACCATCACAGACTGGTGCCACCACTTTGATTCATGCCAACAGGGCCAATGAGTCAGCACCACTGCTTTATCACTAATAGTTCAAAGGTTAACACAGTGCAAAAAGCAAATGACTTCATAATAATATTATAAAAATAGTTTTGAACCTGTAGAACCCCGAGTTTTACACACTGCTTTAAAACTTAAACTGCTGCTTTAAAAATTAAAATAGAACAATTTCATTGGTTTTAAAAAATATTTTTAAAGAGTTTATAGTTATAATTGATATTGTGAATATGTACAATAATTAATAAACTCAGGCAACAATATTTTTAAATATTTACCTCCCACCTGTTTTCTGCTTTCCATAAGAAGATCCCCTTATTTTCCAAAGCACCAATTTAGCACCTCCTTTGGTGTGGTACCACTGTCTCATTTGCTTCTCTTTTGCACATCTGTCCCCCAGCATCCATATTCAAGATGAAATCAACATATTCGAGCATAATCACACTGATTAGGGAAGTCTTCGTTTGTTTAGGGGTCACATAATTTAATGGAAGACACACTCAGATGCCAGAGTGATATTGCTCCAGCCTACCTTCTAGTTTCTAAGACTTACCATTCTCTTACTTCAAAGCTTAAAACTTGTGCACAGGAAAGGAAACAGCACAGTGAAGAGACATCCTACCAAATGGGAGAAAATATTTGTAAGGTATACATAGGACAAGGCGTTAAGAGTGGCTATTATCAAAAAGACTAATGATAACAAGTGTTGACAAGGAAGGGGAGAAAAGGAAACGTTTACTTGCACACTGCTGGTGGGAACTTAATTTAGTGCAGCCACTATGGAAAACAGTACATAGTTTCCTCCAACAATTAAAAATAGAACTCCCATATAATCAGCAATCCCATACTGGGTATGTATCCAAAGGAAATGAAATCAGTATGTAAAAGAAACAGCTGTACTCACAAGTGAATACATAGAAGTCAAAGAAATGTTAACAAGTTACAGTGTCCAACAGCAGATAAATGGATAAAGAAAGTATGGTGCAAACACACAGTAAAATGCTGTTCAGCCATTAAAAAAAAAAAAAAAAAAAAAAAAAAAAGAAATCCTATCATTTGTGACAACCTGGATTATGTTAAGTGAAATAAACCAGGCACAGAAAGACAAGTTCTGCGTGGTCTTACTCCGGTGTGATATCTAAGAGTTCATCTCAGAAGTTCCAAGCAGAATGATGGTTCCTAGAGGCCAGAGAGGGTACAGAGAAGGGAAGGTGGAGAAGGTTCACAACAAGTACCAAGCAACATTTAAATAGGAGTGAGCATTCTGGCATGCTAATGCTGTCAGGTGACTGTAGGCAACAAGGATGAGAGAGACATTTCAAAAAGCTAGAAGATTTCAAAAGTTTTCGCCATGAAGAAATGAGAAATGTTTGAGAGGATAGATAAGTTTAACCTGATTTAAACATCTTCAGTGTCTACAAGTGTCCAAACATCATGTTACTCTCTTAATATGTTGTATTTTTATGTATCAGTTAAAAATAAATGTAAATTTTTCTTTAAAAAACCTTATAATGTGGCCTCATTGTCCTGATGGAGCTGATTCCTCACACCTTGCTCTCCATCCAAGTTCTTTTTTGATCTTTACTTTCTACCCTCCAAGTGCATGAGTAACCACGTAGACACATAGGCACAGTTCAGTCCCACGACTTGCTACTCCTTCTCAAACATACCTCAGGCTGCAAGATTCCATCCCTTTGATTTCTCGGTCTCAAGTATGCTTCTTCCAAATTCTCATTTATCGGGGAAATTTCTCCCCAAACTGGTATCTACTCATCACTTACCATCTCCAGGGGTGCCACCCCTTCAACATTTCTTCTCCTGTGCTCTTTTATTCTCGCTTTTAACCCATGACATATTATTTATTTATTGTAATTTATGTCTAGGTTATCCACTAGAACATACATTCCACAAGGGCAGAGGTTTCCGCCTGTTTCACAATTGGGTCTTTTGCTCCTGTTGGTGCATGCTCAGTAAGCATTTGCTGAATGAGTGATTTCAGGCAGCACCCCCTCTCTTAGCTTCCTTCACCACAGTAAAGCACATTCCATCACATTTTTTGCATTTCTATTCCCTTGTCACATATGGCAACTGATCATTTATCATTTTGTTTTAACCCTATTTTTAAACAAAGGATTTCTACCTGATTGTAGACCCCTTAACTTGATTTATTCACCCCCATTGCTGGTGGTGCAATGACTGACATTTAGGAGGTACTTTATCTACCAGTTGTTGAATTAAAAACTAAAGTTCTGTGATGAAGTTAAAATTGAAAATGTAGAATAATTCAGAGTTTGCATAAAATAGGATGCCTATTATAGGCATCTATTTTAAGTAAAATAATAATATTAAATGACCTTTTTAACACAGTTCACAATGACTGTTTCCACTGAAATGAATAAAATATGCAGTACTCCTTCCTATGCTCAGACGCAGTTGGTATTAACTACCCTGTCATGAACCAACAATTTTTTGGCCTTTAATGCAGGTGGCCTCTTCTGGTTTAACCCCAGCCTCCTGGTGTTTGTCTTGCTCTCCCTTGCTCCCTCCTTGAAAGTGGTTCTGATCTCAATCAGCTGTCCTTTGCTTAGTAGAGTTATTTTAAGTAACATCTAATTTATTTATATAGCATCGTTTTCTTAGAAAATTCAGACACCAGTCATTCAGGAGATATTGGTCATACTTCACTTAACCAATGAAGTCATACCATACACATGTTGTTCCTGAGAATGAGTTTGGTTTATTCAATTTACTAGTAATGACAAAATGCTTATATCTTCTGATGTCATTATCTATGTTGTAGTTAAAAGACAGAAATTGGAATTTTACCCAAAGGAATAAAAAGCATTTTAGTAGTCCAGATATTTATGTAGTTACCACAAACCCTCCAGAATGAAGGGAATCCTTTGCAGAGGTGAGGAGGGAGTGAGAAAAGGTTTGGGTGACAGGAGCTGCTGCATGGGTTGTTCAGGACCTAATGGGTTCCTGGGATCTTTGAGAGGACTGGAGAAGTGAAAGGGTACTGGGTTCAGACATTGTCAGCCTGGATCAGAAAGGTCACAACCCTGACATTTCATGTGTCTGTGGGCAAGGATTTACCAAATGGGTGGTTTTCCACCTGATCTTGTTTACAGAAATGGGACAACTAACAGTGAGAAAGAAGAAAATGAAGAGTTCAGTCATGATTGTATGAAATTAGTGGTTTTTATAGTCATTTATATAAGTGCCATGTAGTTTGTTAACTCTTTGGTAATAACCAAAGGTATGCATATGATTAAATGTGGTTTATTAACCATCGTAAACTATAATTTGATTGGAATTGCTCATGGTTTCAATATCCACAGCTAATCAACATCAAGATCTGTCCACAACTTTAAAGAACAGAATAGTAAGGCTCACACTTTGTAGCTTATACCAGATAAAAATTTGGTGTCGTGTGGCAAATGTTACAGTGAGAGGGTTTACATGTTTTACATAGAGTTTTTGTATATTGTTTGCATTTTGTGGTAAGTGGTAATGTTTTTCTGGATGACCTCTCCAATCTTGCTGTTTGTAGTTGTTTGCAGTGATTCATGTCCTTGAAAATGCATATCCAGGAAATCTAATGTGATGTCCAAGACAACTTTTGCAAAGTCAAAACATGTTCTATAATATGACTTTATAATCCAATGCCTAAATCTGTAATTGAAAATATGGGACTTCAACTTCCAAATATTTATCCTGCATCTTGGAGGCTGTAATTTTTACTATTAGAAATGTGTGGTATAAAATGTCCATTCTGCAATCACTACTAACCTGAAATAGTGTGTAACAACACTATTTAAGTTACTTATCAAGGGAAAAAATGTGACCACTTCATAATCTAGGAAATTTTAAAAATGATGGAGTTCACAATTCACATTTTCTGAGACCACTATCCAAAGGTGAACATACTCTTGCCAGCCTAATGAGGATGGAGCTCACTGGTCCATCCAGCTGTAACCCTCTGTGTGAAGCAGCTTTTCATTTGCATATTGACAAAGAGGGTGTTCCTCTGTCTTGACCTTTTAAACCCAACCAAGCTAATCCTGCCTTTATTCCTAAAAGGGGGAGGAGGTAAATATCCTACTGCTTCAATTATATTCCAAATTTTTAATAGGGCCCTTGTTTTAATGAAAATAAGGACTACTACCACAACTAATAAGGGTGAATTTGGGATCCCACAAATCTCAATTAGGAATTCCACAATATTTAGCATGATATGCTGTATTACATAATATACTATTAAAACCACTTATCAAAGAAACAAAAGGAGATGAACATTATTGTCTATTGAATCAATGAGTAATAAATTGAAATGATTATATTGAGAGCCTTGTTTTTTTTGCTAAATCTAACATGTTGGATTTTCCTCCAAACAGTCCTACAAGACTATTGAACACAGATATAAACTGGGGATTTTACTCCTAGTTTCAGAATAAAGGTAAAAATCCCTACCGTCCACCCCTGACAACCTAACCTTTGGAGCTGATAATCTAAAATAGAACATAATGCCCCAGAAGAGTTATATCTGGAGGTCATCTCAGCTGGAGGCTGAAGGTCACTTCCAACAAAACAATCAAATATCTAATAAGACCTTAAGATCACATCTTTGAAATATAGGCCAGCAGAATAAACTAGATAAGAATGAAGAAGCTTAGGATCCTTTTATCTGTAGTAAGAGAAACAGTCACTAAATCTTGCTCCTTCTCTGAGAATCAGTGTGGAGTTTGACGAAAGCTCAGTGAGACTGACTTTGCTTAATATAACTAATAACAATTGAATACATTGAGATTACATCAATTTATAAAATATGAAAAGAATGTTGTTTTTTTAACCTGCCGTTGCCAAAGTAGATTTTTGCTAAAATGGTATGAATGTCTCATTATTTTGATTAAGTTGACTTCCTGATTGGCTCTATGAAGATTATCTCTAAACTAATCATAGAATAAACTACCATCTTGTTATTGGATCCATCAATCAGTATGTATCAGAGAATATGGAAATAGATTAAATGAATTTTAATTTATTCAATTCAATACATTTATGTTAGGAACAAAACCATATTTGCTTTTTAAAAAAGTCTTACATTGTTTCTAAGTTTAGATATTTGATATGTGCAAATCTATTGCTCACACATGTTTGCAATTTAAAGACTTTGATTTGAAATACTTTGTTTAGAAAACCTCAAAGAAAAACTGAATAAAAAACAGTATCTGTTACATATATATTCAGACAAATAAACTCAAGGGTATTTTTTTCTTCATCAGTCACTAAATTTTTGAATTGTATTATATAGATTGGCTTTAAGACTGCATTAAAATATATGTATATATGTATATATGTATGTCTGTATAAACTTTAAATTCTACTTTTTAGATTTTTCCATAACATCCCCCTTTCTTCTGTTGAAACCTTACACAGAATTAAACTTCTGGAAAGATTGTAGTGGTAAATGTTAAATGATTTAGCCCCCTCCTCTCCAATTTTTACTAATGCTAATTATATTTATTAATGTATTTAATTACATTATTAAATGTATTTAATTATTATTAGTAAATTTATATTTACTAATGCTAATTTATATTTATTAATATATTAATAGTCACTCCTTGAGAGTTTATGTCTCCTCTTTCATATGTATTTCATTGAAATGCATACTTAAATAAGTCTTTCCAGACTCTTTAGTTACTGCCATACGTTTTTAGAGATTGCATTAATAAATGGAGACTTTTACCAAATACTAATACATTTACTAAATGCTAAGGGTTCCAAATTCTATGATTGCATTTGAAAAAGAATAGTCATGTTTGCATTATAAAATTCACACATTATTTGATTATTTATTGCAACTTTCAATTTAATGATTAACTAGTTCATCTTTATTCTGTACTTTTTTTAAAGTCACAGAGTTTTAGTATACTTCACTCTTTAGAGTTAATAGCTTAATATAATCATGTAAAGACCATTTTTTATATTGGTAGTTATGTCCCTATACCCGTGAACCTAATCTTTAGGAATTAGAACTCAATCATTTTTTTCATGTGAACATTATATTTGCTCAAGATACTAGAATTTGAGAAAAGCAAAATTCTGTGAAATAGAACAATTATAGTGATATACTTAAAATACATTCATTATTCTGCTGATAATGGGAAAATAGGAGTGTTTACTCTTCTTGCTAAAATTTTGAGAATTCTACTCATATACCCCACTTGGTATGTACCTTAGTTATTACAAACTGTGATTACTGAAGAACTTGAGTTTGAAGTAGAGCACTTATGAAGTGAATAGCATCTAGTATTATGGGTGCCCTGACTGATTTTGATCCTAATCATTCTGAGCATAGGGTTGTGTTATGAACAAGTAGAGTCAGAATTCCACACCCTAATGTTATAAAAACTGAATCATAAATTCACGTAAGATGGAGATGTTCCAAGAATTTTATGACCACATACGTGGCAGTTTGAATGCTTGACCATGGTATTCAGGGATCACTGTAGAATGGAGTAGCAGTAGATCATCTCTCTGTAGAGTTCACTGAAGTGGAGCATCATTGGAAAGCAATAATGAATCCAGATCTTGTACAAAACAGAAATAATTTCTTAGCACAATGTAGCATCTCTATGAGTGCATTTTTAGGATGCATTCCACAGAATTGAGGTAAGACTAATAGGTACTTCATGTAAAGCAAGCAAAATTTGTGTTTCACTATATTTCAATACATATTGAAATATGTATTTGGAATAGAACTATATATATCTCTTAAAATAGGTCTGGTATTTAATATATGGTTTGAAAGCTAACAGAAAGTAAATCAAGTCATGTATTTCAAAATGTGTTGAAATTTATTTTTATGTCTTAATTCCAAGCCATAGGTTCTTATTGTAAAAATTTTAGGTTGCACAGAAAAGGACCAAAAATAAAATAAAATTCAATCCTAAAATCTTAAGGGCCACTGCTATAATATCATGATATTATTTGCTAGTATTTTTCACTCTATGTGTATAGCCACATACATACATACATACATACATAAATGATTCACATATTTGGGGTGAAAAGGCAAATAATGGCTATTTGGGGCTCTTTGGATTCACCTAGTGTTTATTTCCTTTCTAACAACTGTCAATTTCCTCTTTCATTATCACTTCGCCATTGTGTGTCATCTTGGTGGAATGATAAATTAAGCAGTCCTTTTGTTTTAGTCAGCTTTCTTTCTGCTGTGACCAAAAGACCTAATAATTTTAGAGTAGGAAAAGTTTATTTGAGGTTCACGGTTTCAGAGGTCTCAGTTTATAGTCGGCAGGCTCCGTTCCTCAGGGATCAGGGTGAGGCAGAACATCATGGAGAAGTGTGTGGTAGAGGAAAATACCTGGGAGCATAGCACCAGGAAGCAGAGAGAGGGAGCTCTGCTCAACAAGGACAAAACAGAAACTCCCAAGCACCCCCTCAGGAAACCACCTCCTCAAGCCACACCCTACCTGCCTACTGTGACCACTCAGTTAATCCCTATTGGGATTAATTTGCTGATTGGATTAAGGCTCTCACAACTTAATCATTTCACCTCTAACCTTACTTGCATTGTCTCACACATGAGCTTTTGGGGGACATCACATGTTTAAACCATAACACTTTTCCTTCCACAACCAAGTATTGGGCCATTGACCCAAGATAGGACAATCAGTCTCTTTCTTCAGAACTTTGGATCTTAAGTAAAGTAACACAGATGGGTGGAATAGGGGTAGGGGATATAAAACAGTTGGTGCTCATTTGCCTTGATAGAAAGGATGGGAAAAATGAATAATTCTTTGCTCAGTTCCTAGCTGCATCCTGCTTCCTAGACTCCTTCTCTGGATGCTCTTGCCTACCTGAGCCAAAGTTGGCTTTTGTGCTTACAACCAAAGGAACACTAAACAATACACTGAGTACACTGATTTTGTTAACTTGCTTATTTCACAGTTATATATTGTAACTGTAGCATATACATATATAGTATTTAACACAGTAAACTGTGCTGAAGTACACATTTTTAGATACAAATATTTGTAAGCTTTGTTATTTCTTTAGGTTTAATTTCTAGAAGTAGAAACTGCTAATTTCACAGCGCTCATTTTTAAGTCTTTTTATTTATATTGAGTAACTGTCTCCCCAGATTTATACATCAACTATGAGAATGCCAATTTTTTATACTCTTTCAAAAACTATTTTTACTTTATGGCCACTTTGGTAAGAAAAATAGTTTATATTTCAAATTTGAAGTTCTTAATTACTAGTAAGTTGTAAACATTTATCTGGTTTGGGGTCATTAAAATGTATTCCGTAAACTATTTTCTGTACATAATTTTTTACCTATATTTTTTCTACTTCTTAATGTGTTTTGACCTTATTTATTTGTTAGAGCTCTTTATATGCCAAAGGCATTAAACCTTGTATTAAATATGCTGCAAATGTTTTTATAATTTGTTGTTTGATTTAATATTTTACATTTTTATCATGCAGAAATTTGATATTTTAACTATTTAAATTTCTTCTTTTATTTTTCCCTTTCTGGTTTCTATATTAAGGGCTAGTCTTAGAACAACTACTGTCCTAAAACACATAAATATTCATCTTTATGAAATTGAAACTCAGCTTGTTCATTTTAAAATTCACTTTTCTATACTTGGCAGTTACTTTAATACATCATATGAGGTAGTCCTTCCATTTTATGCTGTATGACTGGTTAACTGAATATCCCAACATGGATCAATTGATCAAAATATCAACAATAGGTTTTGAATAATGTATTTTTCCATGTATTTAGAATATGTCCTTTATCATATTATGCTATTAATAAATTTGTTTGATACTAGTGATTAAACCCAGGGATAGTTTACCACTGACCTATATCCCCAGATTGTTTTATTTTTTTTTTAATTTTTGAGAAAGGATGTCACTAAGTTGCCAAGGCTGACCTCAAACCTGCTATCCTCCTGGCTTCAGCCTCCCAAGTTGCTGGAATTACAGGTGAGTGCTACTCTGACCAGCATATAGTAACTTTTAGACAAAATCTGGTCCAGAAAGCAGCAGTATTACAATCATCTGGAAGTATGTTAGAAATAAAGAATCTTAGGCTCTGGATTTATTGAATTTCAACATGATCTCCAATATGTGCATGTACATTGTTGAAGAAGCACTGGCAAAACTCTCATTCATTCCTAAATCATTCACCAGGCAACTAAGTTTCTTTTAGTGTGCCATTCTTATTTTTAATTGATAAAAAATGTTTTTTTCTGTCATTTATTTTCTTTGAGTCGAACATTATAATTATATGATCATGTTCCAGAAAGGATTCCTTTGATTCTGTATCCTTCCACAGCACTGAATTCATTTATTAGTTCTAACAGTTTGGGGTATGGGATGTAGGGTTTTCTATATATCAGATCATGTCACCTGCAAATGGAGACAATTTTGCTTCTTTTCCAATCTGGAAATTTTTTATTGCATTTCTTCCTAATTGCTATGGGTAGATTTCTAGTACCATGTTAAATAGAGGTAGTGAGAGTGAGCATCTTTGTCTTGTTCCTGAACTACAGGAAAAGTTTACATTTTTTATCACGGAGTGCAGTGTTAGCTATGGACTTGCAATGCATAGTCTTCATTGTATCAAGGTGCATGCCCTCTTTAATTTTTTGAGAGCTTTTATCATTACAGAATTTAAATTTTTTTTCAAAAAATTTTAACATTTTTTACAGGTAACTTGATAGTTTTGGGTTTCACGCTGTTAATGTGGTGGATACGCTTACTGATTCACATAAGCCGAACTATCCTTTTGTATTTAGTCATTTTGATATGATGTCGAATTTGCTGTGCAGGTAATTTGTTGAAGTTTTTGCATCTAGGTTTACGAGGGATATTGACTTGTGATTTTCTTTTTTTGTAGTGTCCTTCTCTGACTTTATTACCAAGGTAATAGTGACCTTATAAAATAAGATTGAAAGTGTTTCCTCCCCTTCAACTTTTTGGAAGTGTTTGAAAAGGGTTGACTTCAAATTTCCATTAAATATGTGATAGAATTCATCAGTGAAGCTATCCAGTTCTGGACTTTTCTTGGTTGGGAAACTTTGTGTGTGTTATGGTGCTGGGGATCAAAGCCAGGACTTTGTTATGCTAGGCAAGTGCTCAACCACTAAGCTACAGCCCCAACCCTGTTGGGAGATTGTTTTTGTTGTTGTTTTAATGAATTCAATGTCCTTACTATTGATCTGTTCCAATTTTCTATTTGTTTATAATTAAATCTTAGTAAATTGTATGTGTCCAGGATCTATCCATTTCTTCAAGGTTACTCAATTTATTGACGTATAGTTGCTAATAACAATCTTTTATGACCCTATATCTTTCTGTGGTATCAGTGGTAATGTCTCCTTTTTCATTTCTGATTATTGAGGTCTGTCTTTCTCTCTCTTTCTCTCTCTCCCCGTCTCTTTCTCTCCCTCTCCCCCTCCCCTCTGGTCTTGCTAAAAGTTAGATTTTGTTTATATTTTCAAAAATCTAACTCTGAGTTTTACAGGTTATTTTGCATTATTTTTCTAGTGTCTATATATCACTTTTTCCCTGTTTTGCTATTTTCTACCTTCTACTAATGCTACCCATGCCAGGTTTAGATTGTTTTTCTAGTTTCTTGAGGTGTGAAGTTTGGTTACTAAGTTGAGATCTTTTTTCTTCATGTTGGCATCTATTACTACAAACTTTCTTCTTAGAATTGCTTTTACTGCTTCCCATATATTTTGATATGTTTCCATTTTCATTTTTCTTAAGATATTTTTAAGTTTCCCCCTTGAATTCTTTGACCCATTGGTTGTTCAGGAGTATGTTGCTTACTTTCCACATATTTGTAAACTTTCTAGTTTACCTTCTGGTCCTTGATATAATTTCAATCTTCTTAAATTTGTTAAAACTTGTTTTGTGCCGGGTGTGGTGGCTCACACCTGTAATCCCAGTGGCTCAGGAGTCTGAGGCAGAAGGATTTCATGTTCAAAGCCAGTCTCAGCAAAAGTAAGGTGCTAAGCAACTAAGTGAGATCTTGTCTCTAAATAAAATACAAAAGGGCTGGGGATGTGACTCAGTGGTGGAGTGCCCCTGAATTCAATTCCAGTACCCCCACAACAACAACAAAAAAACCAACTTGTTTTGTGGCCAAACATGTACCCAGGAAAATATTCCACATGAACTGGCAAGAAGCATATGTGCTATTGCTATTGGAGAAAATATTCTGCGCATGCATTAAGTCCCGTTAGTCTAAAGTCTGTTCAGTTCTAGTGCTTAATTATTGATTTTATGTCTGGGTGGGTGATCAGTCCATTGTTAAATTACTGAATTTCCCTATCATTAATACATTATTATTTTCTCCTTTAGGACTATTATTAATTGCTGTATATATTTAGGAATTCCAATGTTGGATACATATAAACAAAATTGCTGTACCCTCTTGATGAATTGACCCCCTTCATCATTATATAGTACCTTATGTGTTTCCTGGGAGAGTTTTGACTTAAAGTCTGTTTTGTTTGATATAGCTACTCTCACTCAGTCTGTTTTGATTTCAATTTGTGTGGAATACCTTTTCCCATCCCTTAACTTTTATTCTGTTTGTGTCCTTAAAATTGAATTCAGGTAGGGGATGGTGGCATATGCCTGTAATTCCAGTGGCTCAGGAGGCTGAGGCAGGAGGATCACAAGTTCAAAGCCAACAACTTTGTGAGGTCCTAAGCAACTTAGTGAGACCCTGTCTCAAAATAAAAATAAGAATGGGCTGGGGTTATGACTCAGTGGTTAAGCATCCCTGGGTTCAATCCTTCATACCAAAGCCAGAATGAAACAAAATAAAAACAAAACTGAATTGAGTCTTTTGTAAGCAATATATTTGTTTTTCCATCCATTTATCCAGACACTGCTTGTTCTCGGGAAAGTTTAACACACTTAGATTCAAGGTGACTATTGATAGGTAAACACTATTGCCATTTTGCTAACTGTTCACTGTTTTGTAGCCCCTTTGTTTTTTTTTATTTGCTGTCTTCCTTGTAAGTGGATAATTTTCTGATGTGGTAGGCTTGTATTCCTTTCTCCTTATCTTTTGCATATCGACTATAAGTTTTTCTTTTATGATTACATGAAGCTTACATAAGCCACCATATAGTTGTAACAATCTATTTCAAACTGATAATAACAATTTTGATTGCACATAAAATCTCTACGCTTTTATTTCCCTGTTTTATGTTTTTGCTGTCATAATTTGCATATTTTGTATTGTGTATTCATTAACAAATTATTATAACTAGAGCTACTTGTAATACTTTGTCTTTTATACTAGAGCTATGAGTGATTTATATACCACCATTACAGTACTGTTTTGAATTTGACTACATACTTTCATCAGTGAGTTTTATACTTTTATATATTTATATATTTTCATGTCGTTAATTAGCATCTTTCTGTATCAGCTTGAATATCTCACTTTAAGTATACATATAGCCTTATAGAGTTCCTAGGTATATGAGGAACCTCTTTTCCCTTGATGCTTTCAAAATTCTTGATTTTTGAGAGTTAGACTATAATGTTCCTTTTTTCCCCCCAAATTAGCATACAGTATTCATTTGTTTAAGACCATCTGACTATAGTAGATGAAATTCCCTTACTATTTCCCTGAGATACCAAAATGACAAAATGTTTTTGTTTTAAGATATTTCCATTTATCAATATTTTTCAATGAAGTTTATATTTTAATCTTTTTTCTTTTTGTAACTTCAATAACTTTTTAAATTTGTTCTAATTAGTTATACATTTCAATAGAATGCATTTTGACAAATCATACATAAATGGAGCATAACATCTCATTCTTCTGGTTGTACATGATATAGAATCACACCACTCATGTAATCATGTATGCACATAGGATAATGTCTGACTCATTCTACTGTCTTTCCTACCCCCATATCCCCTCCCCTTCCTTCACTTCTCTCTGTTCATTCCCAAACCTTTATTCTTCCCTTACCTCACGCAGCTTATTGTGAATTAGCATCCGCATATCAGAGAAACATATGGCCTTTAGTTCTTTTGGATTGTCTTATTTCACTTAGCATGATATTCTCCAGCTCCATCCATTTACTTGCAAATGCCATAATTTCATTTTTCTTTAAGCTTTAGTAATATTCCATTGTGTATATATGCCACATTTTCTTTATCCATTCATCTGTTGAAGGGCACCTAGGTTGGTTCCATAACTTGGCTATTGTGATGTGAGCTCTATAAACACTGATGTGGCTTCATCACTGTAGTATGCTGATTTTAAGTCCCTGGGGTATAAACCAAGGAGGAGGATAGCTGGGTCAAATGGGTGTTCCATTCCATGTTCCCTGAGTAATCTCCATACTGCTTTCCAGAGTGGTTGCACCAATTTGCAGTTCCACCAGCAATGTATGGGTGTACCTTTTCCCAACAGCCTCATCAACGTTTACTGTACTTGTAATCTTGAAAATTGCCATTCTGACTGGAGTGAAATGAAATCTTAGAGTAGTTTTGATTTGCATTTCTCTAATTGCTAGAGATGTTGAACATTTTTTCATATATTGACTTCTTTAGGTCAAACCTGATTGGAGACATTTAAGCTTCATGTACCTGGTGTCCAGCTCATATCTCTCCCCAGATTTTGAGAAATTTCAGACATTATTTCTTTAAAGAAATATTCTCCCCCCTTTTCAATCTCTTCTTCTGAAACCACTATAATATGAATGTTAGTTTTCTTAATAGCAACCCATAAATTTCATAAATTTTCTTCCTTTCTCTTCATTCTTTTTCTTTCTTTTTCCTCTGACTCAGTACTCTTGAATGACTTTTTTGAGTTGACAGATTCTTTTTATTCCCTCGATTAAGTCAGCTGTTGATGCTCTCTACTGCATTTTTCTTTTTATTTATTTTTTGCTTCACCTCTAGAATTTGTTTGGTTCATTTTTATGATTTTTTTTTAATCAAACCTTTCATTTTGTTTTTCTGATGTCATTGAGCTGTCTATAGCTCATACTTAAAATAATTTTATATTTTTGTCAGGCAGTTTGTAGATCTTTATTACTTTGGGGTCAGTTACAGGAAAATACTATATTCCTTTGTGGGCATCATGTTTCCTTGGTTTTCCATATACTTATTGTGTATTTAATGGAGCATTCATCTCTTCTAGATTTTACAAACTGACTCTGGTGGGGATAAAACCTTCACCTGAGGATTGTTCGGAGGGCACCAGCTGGGTAGGGTTTGGTGGTTCCAGATCCAGTGAGAGACCAGTGACATAGTTTCCATGAAGCTCTGATAGCTGAGCTCATTGTGGGTGAAGATCACAGGGGTCTTCATCAACCAAGGCTGTGGGTGGCTGAAGAGGATTGGCTGTTGGAATTCTAGGTGAAGAAAGCTGATGAATCTCTCCTGGTATTCCCCCTGTCCCCTCCATGAGGGAAGTCAATGCAAACAAGATCCTTCACATCTGTTTCTAATCACAGGCACACTTACAGTGGTGGTTGAACTGGTATCTGATGCGTAGCACCCATGGAACAATCTGGAATATGAAGACCAATGAATCAATGCAGTAGCATTGCTAATAGTGAGAGAAACATAGGTGCTTCTAGAGCACCTGGGATGTCAGGAACCAGAACACAGGTTCGACAGTGCTATAGTGGCTCTGGGTCCTGGGACTCAGATGCTACTGAAATAGTGGTGGCTCCAGTGTCCCTGGTTTGGGTGCTTTTGGAGACAGCACAAAACCATATGCAGAGCTGGCCATGGTGGTGCATGTCTATAATCCCAGCAGCTCAGGAGGCTGAGGCAGGAGAATCACGAGTTCAAAGCCAGTCTCAGCAACTTCTCTAAATAAAATATAAAAAGGGCTGGGGATGTGGTTCAGTGGTTGAGGGCCCTTGGGTTCAATCCCCAGGACAAAAACAAAAACACAAATAGGAAACAAAAAACAATGACTTGTGGAGCAATTACTGTTCTTAAGTCTGCTGCAGTGGCGCCTCCAGAAGAAAGGCTCACGAGGCACTGGCTGAGCTGTGGTCTGATTGTGGCCTCTTTTGCTTTGGTGGTGTTCTTGTGTGTCCAAAGTACAGGTATTTATTTGGCTGCAATGGAACTATGATCCTGAACACAAGTGCAGGATTAGGATTGGGACAGTCTTGGGGTAGAATGTTAGCAGCTCCTTCCTGTGGAGAGGAAGATGTGGGAATAGCTCCTTCTGCAGCAGTTTGCTGTTTGGTTACCTAGAAGTGAAAGCCACAGCGTCTTCTGTGGAGCTGGCTGCTGGGATTAGAGTTGAAAATCGTTAAGAGAATTATGAAGGCCATAGGGAGTCTGCAGCTACCTGCCTCTCAAGGTCCTTGGTAGCAAACACTGCTGCGGTTCTCTGCACAGCAGGCCATTGGGGATCATAATGTCACCGGCCACTTGTCAGACACTGAAAGGCCTTCCCCATCCACTGTGTGGCTAGTCATTTCCAGATGTTTCAGGAATGCCGATTTGCCCAGCAAGCCTGTGTGATTATTCACTTTTTTTCTTTTCTTTTTTCCTTTCTTTCTTCTTATTATTTTTTCCTACACTATGTTGCTGCAAGTTCTTAACTAAACTCTTGAGGGCTGATTTCATTCATGGATAGCTGTGGGACTGTTTGCATGTGTGTGTGCGCATGCGTGCATGTGCATGTAGGGATGAAGGTTGATATTTCCTAGTTCACCATCTTGCTAATACCAAGATCAGTCTCCATAAAGATTTTAAATACTGAATATTTTATTCTGTTTTTCAGCTAAAGAAATGACTATAAAACAGAACAAACAAACCCCCCCAAACTAGTATCTTAATAAAAAAAAATTATATTAGGCTACTGTTACAGAATTTGAATTATAAAATTCAAATTATAATTATAAATTTGAATTATAAAATTTAATTGGAAAGGAAAAAAAAAGCAAGAAGCCAAAGATTTACTTTCTTGTTTGTCTTAATTTAGGGC
The DNA here is from genome assembly GCF_902686445.1 of Sciurus carolinensis. NCBI lineage: Eukaryota > Metazoa > Chordata > Mammalia > Rodentia > Sciuridae > Sciurus > Sciurus carolinensis. Next base: position 113,916,935 of record NC_062221.1, read on the forward strand.
TTAACTATCACTGTAGTTTGAAACTTAAGTGGCCCCAAATACCCATGAGTTAAAGGTTTAGTCCTTAACTTGGTGCTATTGGGAGACGATGGAAATTTTAAGAGGTAGGACCCAATGGGAAGATTTAAGTCACTGGTTGCATACCCTTGAAGAGGACTGGAGGACCCCAGCCACTTCCTCTCTCTCTCTCTCTCATTTCTTGATCATGAATGAGCACATTTGCTGCATCACAAATTCCCTGTCATGATGTGTTGCCTTGCCCAAGTCCCAAAAGCTATTGCACCATCTGATCATGGAGCAAAACATTCAAAACCGTTAAACAAAATAAGCCATTGGTAAATTGATCATCTCAAGTATTTGCTACTGTAAGTAATGGAAGGCTGACCAACATGACTATGTATTTTCTAAATATTTTACTTAGGTATTGCAGATTCCCAGATGAAGTACTCCTATACCTCCCTTCCCCCAAAAAAAGCACAAGAATAAAATATAATGGAAACTTTTATTCATTAAGACTGAAATATTTCTCAACAACGGGTACAATATGAGAATATCTCCCTTGTCATTTCTATTGAATATAATTCTGAAGGTTCTAGTCAGGGAAATTAGACAACACAAAGAAAAGAATATGAAATTAGGCAGGTTGAAGAAAAAAATTGTAAGTAATAGTATTTGCAAATGATATGACCATATATATAAAAAAATCCTAAAAAATATCAAGTTAAAAAATAACTTCAATGAAGTTGCAGGATACATAATCAATAAATAAATATCACTTCTATTTCTACATACTACAGATGAAAAATCTATAAGTGAAACATGGACAATTCCATTCATGATAAAATAAATAAAAAATAAAAACTAGAAACAGAGATAAATTTAACCAAATGTGTAAAACTTGGACACTACAGAGTATAAAACATTGTTGAAATAAGTTAGACATCCAAATAAACAGAAAGATCCATGTCATGAATTAGAAGACAATATTGGCAGATTCAACACAATCTCATCAGTATTCCCACTGCCTTATTTGCAGAAATGGACAAGGTAATCTTAAAATTCATATAGAAATTCTAAGGATGCAGTAGAGTCAAAATAATCATGAAAAATAAATAAAAACAACAAGAAGAGGAAAGTCAAAGGAATCACACATTCCACTTTTAAAACTTACTACAAAGTTACTATAATGTGATAGTGGCATAACAACAGGCAGACCATGGGCTAGAACCAAGAGTCCCAAAAGAAAATCCATATGTCTATGGTCAATTGATTTTCCACAAAGTGTGAAAGCCCAAAAATGGGGAAAAATAGTCTTTTAAACAAACAATACTAGGACAACTAAATATCCACATGCAGAAGAAAGAAACTGGACCTGTCACTCATACCACACACAAGTCTTAAGTTCTTAACTCTTAGAAGGAAACACAGGTGGAAATCTGCAAAACTTCAGATTAGGCAATAGATTCTTGGATATGACAGCAAAATCATAAGCAACAATTAAAAATAGAAACATGTGACTACATTAAAAACTTTTGCACTTCAAAGGATTCTATCAAGAAAGTAAAATGACTTACCCACAGACTGGGAGAACAGACTTATAAATCACATAACCAGTAAATTCAGAATTTTAAAAGAACACCTACCATGCAACAGTAGAAAAACAGTTAACCCAATCAAAAAATAAACAAAGAAATGAAATGGGCATTTCTAGAAATAAGTAAATAATAATATCCAATAAGCACATGAGAGACGCTTAGCTTCTTTAGTCACTAGCAAAATACAAATCAAAACTGTAATGATATAGATATTGTTTCATTTTTATTAGGATGGTGATGACAATAATTTTTTTTAAAGAAAGTAGTGTTAGAGAGAATGTAGAGAAAGTGGAATGCTATTATGTTGCTGATAAGAATCTAAAATGATGCAGTTACTGTGGAAAACGTCTTTGAGTTGCTCAGAAATTTAAACATAGAATTACCATATATCTCAGCAATTCCAGAGTTATATAACCAAGAGAAATGGAAACATATGTCCACATAAAAGTTTGTACATAAAAGTTCATACCAGCATTATTCATAAGAGCTATAAAGTTAGAAGCAGTTCAGTGCCCATCAACTGATAAATGGATAAACAAAATATTGTATGTTCATACAAGAGAATATTACTTAACCACAAAAAGAAATCAAGTACTATTAAATGCTGTAACATGAATCAAAACACTATGATGAGTGAAATAAGGTTAATAGAAAAAGTCACATATTGTACAATACTATGTGTATGCAAAGTCCAGAATAGGTAAATCCTCACAGACAGATTAGTGTGTGCCAGGGAATTGTGGAGAGAGGTGACTGGAATGAATGACCAATATAAACCAAGTTTTTTTTTGAGGTAGTGAAAATGTTCTGGAATTAGATAATGGTGATAGTTTAAGAGGATAATGAATATAATAAAGAATGTTTGAGTTGTACACTTTAAAATGGTGAATTTCACCCAGAAATAAATCTACACATTTTTGGCTATTGATTTTCTTCAAAGATGCCAAGAACACAAAATGATCAAAGGAGAGCCTTTTTAATAATGGTTGGGAATACTGTATGGCATGCAAAGGAGCGAAACTGGACCCTCTTCCTCACGCTGTATGCAAAAACAAACTCAGAATGAATTAAAGGCTTAAAAGTAAGGTGCAACAGGGCTGGGGAGATAGCTCAGTCGGTAGAGTGCTTGCCTTGTAAGCACAAAGCCCTGGGTTCCATCCCAGCACCCCCTCTTAAAAAAAAAAAAAAAAAAGTAAGGCCTAAAACTAGGAGAAAGCTCCATGATATTGGTCTGGCAATCATTTTTAAAAATATGACTCCCAAAGTGAAAAAAGACAAATGGAATTACATTGAACTAAAAAGCTTTTGCACAGGCAATGAAAAAAATCAGCTGAGTGAACAAATAGCAAGGAGAATGCGAGAAACTATTGGCAAACAACACACCTGATAAGGGATTAATACCCAAAATATATTAGGAAAATTAACAACTCAATATTCAAAAAACAAAGAATCTGATCATAAAATAGGCAAAGGACTTGAACAGATTTTCTCTGAAGAATATATGCAAATTGATAACAGGGACATGAAATAAATGCGGAATGTCAGTAGTCATCAAGGAAATGCAAATTAAAACCACGAAGAAGATTCACCTCCTACCTTTTGGAATGGCTACTATCAAAAAGATAAAAGATAACATGGATGGATATGGAGAAAGGGGAACTCTTGCACTCTGTTGGTTGGAATATAAATTCATACAGACATTATAGAGAACAGTATAGCAGTTCTGTAAAAAAAATAAAAATAGAATTATCTGATCCAGCTATTCCTCTATTGGGTATAGATTTGAAACAAATGAAATCAGTATTTCAACAGGATATTTACACTCCTGTGTTTATTGTAATGTTATTCACAATAGCCAAGATATGGACTCAACTGAAGTGTTCACCAAGGAACGACTGGATAAAGACAATGTGGTATGTATACACAACAGAAGATAGTTCAATAGTGGATAACAGGAGTTGGAACCAGGGACATGGGAAAGATTTGGTCAAAAGGTACAAAATTTCAGTTAGGAGAATAGATTTTTATCTCTAAGAGAGTAGATTTTATGTGTATTCGGCACACATAAAAATAAGTATGTTATGTTAATTAACTTCATCTAGTTATTCCCCCAATGTATACATATTTCAAAATATCACATTATACACAATTAATACATATGCTTTTTACTTGTCAATAAGAAATTAATTCCAAAAAATTAAATAATGAATTTCGTTATATGATTTATATCCCAATGAGGCACTTGAAATATCATTTGAGTTGTGCACTGTTTCTAGTAAACTTTTCCACCACTTTTTTTTTAATTGCAAAGTACTGAAGTTAGACCACCTTTTTTTATCTTTAAGAGTGGCTCTTCCCCAGAACACACTATTTCAAACTGAATTTCCTTGGAGCTTCATTTTCATTTGCAGAGATCTTCTTATTACGTCCAAGCAGTGTGCTTACAGACCTAAGTTCTTTCCACATGCTGAAAATATTCAGAGTTAGCTTATTAAAATTTCAAAAATACTTAGTATTTGTTTTCCAAATGATTACTGGTAGGCGCCTGAAATAAGCTGCAGCACAATGTTTCTCGTCCGTGGTTTTTTATCTAAGACATGACTAAAATAAGTCACATGGAGTGATAGAATCAGGGAACCCACTGCGTTTCATCCCATTTGTTTAAGAAAAAGACTCATATGTTGAATTAGTATGAACATTATAAAAAGTTGTTTTCAGGTAAGAAAAAGAGTTTTAGATAGTTAAGATGAAAAAGACCATCAGCAACAAGGACTCCACTGTTCATTTGAACTAACCCTAGGCTGTTCTCTACTTATATAGCAATAGTTGGATGCTTTGGAGCAAAACATTTAAGATAATAAAGTTTCAATTAAAGTTGACCCTTCCTGTCCAAGAATAAACTTTTTTTAAAGTTTAAATATTTAAATGTATTAAATCAATACAAAGATTCATTTAATCTTTTAATAAATAAATTTAATGAATTGCAGATTAAAGGAGTACCTGGCACATAGTGAAACCTATGTGTGAGCTTGCTCTGATGATGTTGACGATGCCGAAGGTGATGATTCCTACTCTTGAATCCTACTCAAAGCACACATGCAATGTTTTACCATTCAAAGTGAACAGGAATAGGACTGGGGATACAACTCAGTGGTAGAGTGCATACCTTTCATGCACAAGGCCCTGGGTTCACTCCAAGCCACCACAAAAAAAAAAAAAAAAAAAAAAAAAAAAAAGGAACAGGAATAAAAAGTTGGTAACAAGCATGACATAGAGAAATGCATAAACACTAAAAATTCAGAATCCTTTATCACAGGAGATGCTCAGTCTTGTTATATAGGAAGTATCCTGGTATGCCTACACTTTTTTCCTTTTCCAGTCCAGACTTACCTCTGAGCTACAATGGAACCAGGGGTAGAGATTTATGTAGCTGTTGTCTATTACACTTGCATATTTTAACTACATAACAGTGGTCAATAGTGGTACGGTACCCACTATGGCCAGGGACCATTCTAAGCCCCTTCCTTGTCAGATGCAAGCACATTTGAGGGAAGGGGTGGTAGGGATTTGAAATAACTTGAAGACTCTTCATTAGCACAGTCAAAAGAACCCAAATAAAACCAAAATTAACACAACTATTCAGGTACAATACCATGTGAGTTATAAATATTTTAAAAATTTAATTGATACATAATTATGCAAATAAATGGGATACATGTATACATTATGAAATGTTCAAATGGGATATAGCCACATTCTCAAACATGTATCGTTTCTTTGTTGTAAAAGCATTCAAGATCCTTTCTAGCCTTTTTGAAATATCCAGTACATTCTTACTAACTATAGTCACCCTACTGTACAAAAGAATACTACAACTTATTTTGTAACTATAACAGCACTGATCAACCAACTTGGCCCCACCTTCCCCTTCCCTCCACTCTCCCTAATGTCTGCCAACCACTATTCTACTTTCTCCTTCTGAGAGTTCAACTTTTTTAGTTTCCACATGTGAGTGAGATCATACGGTATTTGTCTTTCAGTGCCTGGCTTATTTCACTTATCATAATGTCCTCCTGTTCCTTCCAGATTATCACAAATGACAAGATTTCATTGTTCTGAATAGGTGAATACTATTCTATTGTGTGTATATCTACCAAATATTTTTATCCATTCGTCGGTTAATGAACACTTGCGTTATTTCCATTTCTTGGCTCTTGTGAATAGTGCTTCAATAAACCTAGGAGTGCAGGTGCAAAAACAAACTGGTTTATTCCTTTTTCCCTAAAACCTAAACCCATCACATTTCCAGCACTTTTTATCACCACAGGAAGTTGCACACTCTAGTCTTCCTTTATGTCTTTTATCCATTACCAGTAACATACAATCCAACACTGTAGGGCCCATTCACTGTAAGTTGATTGTTAAACATAAGGTGAATCCCCTTGTAAGGGAGGGATTTCTTCACTGGATGGCTCACTGTGGAAGAAAAGGCTTCTCACTGAGTATGGAAGCCTAAGGGTACAAACTCCCTCTGCTTTTGCAATTAGCCCTGAAGCAGTGGCCTATAAATCAGGCTCAGGGAAGTGGGTGTTCTGGCTAGGTTTTTGACTCTTTCAATGTCAAGATGCAAAGATACAGGTGCAGTTTATGACCATCCACAGCACTCACAGGGGAGAAGAGTCTTTATCAACCTATTTCCGTGAGCTGAATTTGCCTCTTTTCCTAGCAACCCATCCTTTTTTTTTTTTTTTAACCTATTTTTCCAAGAGCAGGTTTCCAATTTCCCATCAATTCTGCTAGCTTCTTAATATCTTTCCAATATTTCCTCTTCCTCTGGGGCTGGTTTCTGTTATTCTTGACCAGGAAACTTGATCAGCACAACTACTACTTTCAATTTTCTATCTAATGGCCTTGAAACCATCCACTTGTCTCAATCTCCATTATTCCTACCACCCAAGTCCAAGGTACAGCATCTTTTTTTTTCGTACCAAGGCAACTGCTTCCTACCTTTTCTACCCAAATCAGTGCTGGTCCTTTAGAGTTCATCTTCTGCACTGCAGCTGGGGGGAGTTGTTGGAAACTTAAATTGATCATTTCACCCTGCCTAAATCCTTCAAAGACTTCTTGCTCTTCAATACCAAATCCTTTTTTGATTTGGTCTCTACCCACTTCTGCACCAATGTAATACTTTGTTCACTGTGCTGCACCGTCACTGAATTTCATTCTATTTTTCAGGTGGATCAGACTGCCTATTGCCATGGCACAATTATCTGGAATTTATTCCCATTCATTCAACAATTATTACTTGAAAGTGCCTGTCACCTAGTTAATTTCAATTAAATCTTAAGACCAAAATTCAAACAGCCTCTGAATCCCCAGCAAAAAACAGACTTCTTTGCCATAAACCCCTATTCTTTTCCTTGAAAGCCCTTGGGTATCATTTGTTATTGTGCACTTGCTGGTGTTGCTCCATGATTGCCTGTGAGTTCCAGGTGATTAGAGATCACATCTCTCTTTTTACTTCATGTTTCACGTATTTTCTAGAGTGGTGCCTGGAAATTAATAAATATTCTATTAATATTTCTCAAATAAAATATTCATGAGATAATTCACAGAATGTGACTTAGATTTAGAGGGCTATTATTACTCATATATTTCTAAAGTTAAATATTTATAGTGTAATTCCTCCGTTATTCCACCTTGTTCAACTTTTAGTTTATCAATAGATTTCTAGAAGTAAATATTTCTATATCATTTGAGTTCTCATTTATGCTTCCTTTGTATATTATTTCTTGCACTGTTCTTAGAAAAGTAATGCTTGAGATATTGTATCCCATTTTTATTGAAGTTCCTGAATTTAAAGCCAATCATCTTACATCCTTCTAAAGATATCCAGACTGACCCCTAATAAAGACAAGAAAATGCTTATCTGACAATCATAAAAAGGCAGTCTTCCTACTGAACATTCTTCATCCAAGCTAGATACATTAAAAAAAATCTGATCCCCTGAATTTTACTTAGTCATGTTTTTAGCTCAAGTTTCAATTATAATAGCTGACAAACATTTAATGCTAAAGAAAAAAATATGAATGGTTGCTTCCAAATAACACACTGTTCTTTGGGAAAGATCACTTAAAATATCAAATTCATCTCAGCTCCATTATCACTCGTTCTGAAAGTCTCCTTTGAATCATTTGTCTTTGTGCTCATTGTTTTGATCCATATTGGCATTTGGACAGGTGGAACAGATGGACAGTATCTAAAAAAATACACATGTATAAAAATGCACCCATTATACCACTACTAAAATATTAATGATGAAGGAACCAAATTCAATGTGTTCATTTTTTTAATAACTTTAAGAATTCATGTTTAATTAAAAGTGATATATAAATCATGCTGTTTGCTAGCACTATTGACTGTGCCGTTCCCATTCTGCCAAACTTAATATAAAATTAATTGTTAATTTTCAGGCCAGTGGTCTGTTCTTCACCAAGACAAGTGCTGATTGTTTAGACATGAGTCAGTGAAATATTAAACTTCATAACTCAGGGCTTTCTTTTGTGATGTCTTAAAGTAATTCTCAATATTTGACACAACTCTCAGTATAGAAGTTTGGCCTTTCTATACACTGAAAAAAATGTTTTGTAGTATAGCTTTCAAGACATACCTATGAATCAAGTCTATTTTACATTCAATGGAATGGTTACTGTTACAGTAAAGTACACTTAGCAGTAGGAGTAGTGTGACCTTGTAAGGTGGCAAAGAATGACTTCTCTTTTGCACAATCGCACACACACAACGATGGACTAAACTTTCCCACTTTGTGATACTTAAAGACCTCTGGGTTAGCCTGACCTTACATAAACAAATACAGCATTTCAACAGTCTTTCACATTCCTGCTCTGAACAAAACTTCAAGCTGAAATAGCCACCAACTCCAGAGTAAGTGATGATTAACTTAGGGAGTACTTGGCTCCATCATCAAGAAGGTTAACATGACCCAGAATGATAAAACGATATACCTTACTTATATTGTATGCATTTCATGTGTTGTTAGGATAACAGCTATTTCACTTTTTGGAGGCTGGTCTGCAAAACTTGACAAATAAATGTTTCTGTGGCATTGTCCTCTCTGAACAAGTTTCCAACATTACTAAATGGCTTTTTCTTTTTCTTTTATTTTTGATCTAATAATAAGGTACACTGACCCTTTGATTAAATAGAAATCAGCCCCCTTTCTCCAGATGAAGGAAAAACATATTTCCCAATCTTTTCACCCTATGAGTGACAGTAACGAACCCTTCCTTTTTCAGATCTCTACGACCTCTCTGCAGAACATCCCGTCCTGCTGAATTAGCCCGGTGTAGTACCATCACTCAGGCCAAGTTCATTCCAGCCTCTGTGCCCTACCATTCCTGTGACTTTTAGTTCCTTCTTCCATTTGACACTTTTTTCTGCCCTTTCTTTAGCTACTCAACACTCTTCAAAATTTTCTTTGTACCTTCTTCTCATGATGGACAAAACACATGCTTGGAAACCCCACCTTAACTGCATGCAACTAGTATCTCCTATGCATATTAAAAATTCAACTCTAAATCTCCCCATTTATCTTTCAATCAGGAAATCAAGTTGGAACATAAGTGAAGATGTAGCTGCTATTCACCATGAATTCAAACTTTTGTTTTGACTGAAACAATTAGTAAGGTTTTAAAAATTATTATAGCAACAAGTGATTTGTAGATCTTGCCATAAGTATTGAGTCATGATATTGGTTGAACTACACTGACCCAGTCAAATTAAATCCTGTTTACTCATAAAGGCTTAACTAAAATCCATTGTAATTCAGGCTATCTTAATTCATTTGTTTATGTATTCATTTAGCAGTTATTCATTGCCTACACCAGATATTGCAAAAGGCATTGGTAAAAGAAAACAGATGAAGTAAAGTCCTATTCTCAAAATGAGTGAGGTGCATTACCCAATTCTTTGTGACAGGTGTTTCTGCCTTTCTGAGTTGAGTTGATATAAAATCTCAGATCATCTCTGAACAACTACTAATCTCTTAGAGAGAGCAATAGATACCTTCATTATATCATGTACATGTATATCATAACATGTAAATTAATAGTTAATCAATGAAATATATTTGTAAAGTCAGGTAAATATTATAAGAGAATAATAGTAATATCTGTTCATTTATTTAAGATGCAGAGCACCACTGGATCCAATATAAGAGTCAAAGAATTAGAAAGAATAAAAACTTAGAAAGGGATGTAAAATGTATACCTGAATAACAAGAATTCAGAACCAAGGTCCTTGTAAATATAGTCTCCATGAATTACTCCCATTTTTTATTTTCTCAATCATACATTAACTGTTTTACTCTGACTTTTGATCTGTGCTCCAATATCAGATCTTACTGGTACCAGTAATCATTTCCTAGTTTCCAAGTACAAAAAATAAAATGGAACAAAAAACTTCAGATTTTGCATTTTACTTGAAAATTTCATACAGTTTAATATTGATGATCATGGCTCTTATTTCCAAACAGTTTTCCATGATCTTGCTCTTACCTCTCTGACAACTCCCATTCATATGTATTGATTCTTTTCCTTTTTTTCCCTTGATATTTGGTGTTCCTCATCATCCTCCTGTCTGTTCTCTTGATATAGTCTACCTGGTTTATTTCCTTCAACCTCAGGGTAGCTACACTGAACAATTCCAGTAGGCACCATTCACTTCATAGTTTAAGTGAAAGATTACCCTAGAACTATACTGGACACAATCTCCATGGCTAACTATGTGTGCAGTTGCTCTCAAACCTATTTCCAGTCTAGGGACTCAGGTCTACTTTCTTGACTTCCCTTTTGTTTAATTAATGAGTTGCATGAATTAGCCTCAGGTATCAATCTACCTGTACAATCATAACCAAATCTATATCCCCAGTTTTGAACACTTCAAAGCCCCAGACATTAAACCTTTGGTTTACACATACAGTATCCCCCAAAAGCTCATATGGAGAAAATGCAAGACTTTTCAGAGGTGAAATGATTAGATCGTGAGAGATGTGACCTAATTGGTAGATTAATCCGCCCATATGGATTAACTGGATAGTAACTGAAGTACATCAATGGGGGAGTGCCTTTGGGGTTTATATTTTGTCTTTGATGAGTGGACCTCTCTCTTTCTCTCTCTCTGTCTCTCTGGTTCCTGTTGCCACATCCTGAGCTGCTTTCCTCTGCCACACCCTTCCACCACGTTGTTCTGCCTCAATTTGGGTCCAGAGTTGTGGAGCTGGTTGACCATGGACTGAATCTCTGACACCTTGAACCAAAATAATCTTTCCTCCTCTTCATTTTTCTTGTTAGGTCTTTTAGCCACAACAACAAAAAGCTGACTAAAATAATCCCCAACTGGATATTGTAAGATGTTCCTCACTATGTTATATTCTAAGTTGTATTCAACTCATTAAACCTGATCTCTTTACTCCATTCAATGTTTTAGTTGTATCATCATACATTCAGATCCCCAAGCTAGAAATTTAGGAGCCAGCTTTGACTTTAAAATAACTGTACATCTGTCACTTATCCATTCTTACATAATTTTACATACAGTACTGTTTTATTTAGCCTTTTTACTGCTGTGACCAAAAGATCTGACAAAAAAAACAATTATAGGAGGAAAAGTTTATTTGGGGGGCTCATGGTTTCAGAGGTCTTAGTCCATAGATGGCTGACTCCATTCCTTGGGGCTCAAGGTAAGGCAGACCATTATGGCAGAGAAGTGGCAGAAGAAAGTAGCTGAGAGCCTACCCAGAAGCAGAGAGAGAACTCTGCTCAACAAGAACAAATATATACCCTCAAAGTCATGCCCCCAGAAACCCATCTCCTTCAGGCACACCCCACCTGCCTGCAGTCACCACTCAGTTAATCCCTAACAGGGGATTAATTCACCATTTAGGTTAAAGATTTCATAACCCAATCATTTCACTTGTAAGCTTTCTTGCATTGTCTCACACATGAGCTTTCTAATCCCTAACAAGTACACATGTGGTTTTCTCAGTTTTTCATGTGATTCCGTCTAGCCTTAACATATCTTCAGTATCACTAATTTTTCTTTGCTTATTTACTTTTGTGGCTAGTTTCATTATTTCCTGAAGATATACCTTTGTCCTTGATGTTTTCTTTACCTAAGTGATGTAACTTTTATGATGAAAATAACTTCCAAGTTCAATGCTAACAGTATTCCCTTTAAAAATTGTACGTGTCATCCAGGCATAGTGGGGCACACCTATAATCCTAGTGACTTGGGAGGCTGAGGCAGGAGGATCACAAGTTCAAAGCCAGCTCAGTAACTTTGTGAGACCCTAAGAAACTTAGCTGGAGATGTGGTGGTTAAGTGCCCCTGGGTTCAATCCCTGGTACTCCCCACGCCCCCCAAAAAATTGTTCTGGTCCCTTCCTGGTATGATTCTCCTTTGTGTAATAGTACCCTTTCCCTTCCTCACTTTTCCACAGTATTTTATTCAGGTTACCAGTAAAACATCTTTGATAATAATCACCACTGGTAAAATGCTTATTTCCTTTATTAAATTGTAAAGTCCTTCAGGAAAGGAACTTGGAGTCATATTCATTTCATTTGTGCATCTTTAGAATATAAATAAGTGATTAATATACAGGGGAAAAAGAGTCAATAAATTATATTTGGGAGGAATTAAATTTCACCCCTAACATTCATGAGTTAAACATCTAAATAAATGTTTAAATATATTAAGTACTAGGTTATTCTCATCTGAAAGGCATACCTATCTTATTGCAAAATATTCAGTAATTCTACTTATGAAATTAATGGGAATTTGACAAGAAGAAACAAATTGCATACTAGTTCCTGAAACTCACAGTTATCATTAAGCTGCACAGTGAATTGACTTGGTATTATTCACTAAGCTAGTTTGCAACTCCTAATGAGAACAGGGTAGAAAAAAAGGTAGGTCGTTGAGTTTTGTATTTTTGGTTGCAGTTGTTGGTGGTTATTTTTTTTTTTTTTTTTTTTTTTTTTTTTTTGTGGTGCTGGGGATCGAACCCAGGGCCTTGTGCTTGTAAGGCAAGCACTCTACTGACTGAGCTATCTCCCCAGCCCTGGTGGTTATTTTTGGTGCTGCCGATTGGACCTAGGACCTCACAGATACTATGCATGAAAGGTGGTTTGTACTCCTGAAAGTTTGTGTGCATATTCTACTCTCTTCTGAGAGACATTGTAGATTGTGATTCCACAATCTGTAAAGCAAGATTTTCAACAAATGCTGTTTATGTCTTAAGATACTTTATAATAAGTAGGCTCCATTATCAACCCACATTTATTTTGGTGACCATCTTACCCTTCGATTTTACTCCTAAAAATTGACCAGGAAAACCGGATCAACTGTCAACCCCAAGCACCTCTAGAGAGATACTTGAAAAGCATTCAATTGTTTTGGTGACTGGGGTCATGGTTCAGTGGTAGAGCACCTGCCTAGCACATGTGAGGCACTGGGTTTGATCCTCAGCACCACATAAAAAATAAAAAAAATAAAATAAAGATGGACTTGCCTTCTTCCCTCATTCATATTCTGCTTGAACTTTCTTTGACTCTACTTTGGCTTGTCCCAGTCTTCATTTTGGTTCTGTTCTCACTGTCTTCAAACCATATTTATACCTCCTGTCTGTGCCTTCGTTTGGTTTATATAAGCAGAATTCAAAGAGCAGTGGAAGAGTAAAGTGAAATTGCAGGAGTAAAAAGGATTCAGAAGTCCAAGAGAGAAACACCAGGAACATATTGTAATATCCTTCTTCAGATTCCAGAGTGAAGATACCATAATGGAACCCTCCCACGACAGCTGCTTATTACACTCTCTGCCTATGTTGTTCAAAATGTGATGCCACATTCATTCATTCAACGTTTGACACCTAGGTGCCTTGTATACACACAGTCCTGTTGAAGCCTTGAGAGATGCTGCAGCCTGGGTCATAGTTCCTTTTCAAACAGAAACTTTATTACATTCTTAGAGGAGAAGATAAGCAATAAACAAATACATACTTAGCACATCAGTGGGTGGAACACAATATGCAGGGAAAAAACAAGCAAGGCAGTGGTTAGAGAGTTGGAGAGGGTGTTATTTTATGTAGAATAGTCAAGGAGTGTGTCCCTACTGCAACATTTGAACAGAGATAGATATGCAGGAAGGAAATGAACTATGGGACTATAGAGGGGATGAATGTACCTGTCATGGGAAAGAATGAGTGCAAAAACCTGAGGTCCACAAGCAGGATTTATATAGATCAGGCTCCCAACAGAATAATTTGAGTAGCCTAAAATTATATAAAAAGAGCATAGGCAGAGTATAAGGAAATCAGTGGGAAAAATACAGTACTTGGAACCAATAATAGTAGGTCACCATTACATACATTATGCCCAAGGAGGATAGGGGTGAAATTAGTTTCAGGACCAGAGACAAAGAGGGATGAGCAGAGAGGGCTGTTTGGTAGGACTGTGCCCCTTAAGTGAGGGTTACAGCATGCCAGCAGATAACCTGCAGGGAGAGAACCAGTGGCTGTATACCTGGCCTCTCTTTCCTCTTCCCTCTGAAATCTCTTGGCAGTGCTCCCTTTTGGCCCAAACCAGATTAAAGTGCTCACTGATGAAGTCCACATAATTTTCTCTCTCCAGTCACAGTAGAGGGGGAAGCATGAATGATGAATCTTTAGGGACAAATGCAAAGTCTCCAGCAAAGTGAGTCTGAAGAATCCAATGAGGTCAGAGTACCTGGAGTTTAGTGAGCAAAGGGCACATAGCGAGAGATGAGAGTCTCAAGATAAGGACCAGGTAATAGAGTACTTAAAATAAGTAAAGAATGTGAACTCTATATTACTCTAGAGGACATGGGAAGCCACATGTGTTTCTGAGTAGAGGAGAAGGCAAGGATGGGTGCAATAACCCAGGTGAGAGATGATGGTGACTTAGATCAGGGAAATACATGGGTGGGTAGAGGAGGAGGAAAAGTTTATTTGAAGGCTCCTGATTTCAGAGGTCTTAGTCCATAGAAAGCTGGCTCCATTTCTTGGGGCTCAAGGTGAGGCAGAACATATGGCAGAAGAGTGAGGCAGAGGGAAGCCACTCGCATGATGATCAGAGTGTAGAGAGAGCGACGCCACTCCTCAGACACAAATATATACCCCAAAGTCACACCCTCAATGCCCCATCTCCAGTTCCCACTTAGTTAATCCCACCGGGAGATTAATTCACTGATTGGGTTAAGGTTCTCATGACCCAATCGTTTCTTCTCTGAACTTTCTTGCATTGTCTCACATGTGAGCTTTTGGGGGACACTTCATATCCAAACCATAACATGCTTATTAAGTATCAACATAAAGATGTCATACATAAATTTGGAAGAGATTGGGCCTGGGATATAAATGTTGTTCTGTTAGAATATGTCAGTTATATAAAGCTATGGGACCAGGTGTGATCAGGCAAGGATTAAGTGTAACTGAATACCAATACCTTAGAACTGACTCCTGAGGAATGCTCACGTTTAAGTTTAGGAATATGGGAAACATCCAGCAGGAAAAGACTGGGAAGGACTAGAATCTGTGGAATCCTGACACTGAGTTGATTGGCACTGAGTATAACTGGGTAGTAAAGTTTGAAAATAGCCAGGGCCAATAAAATCCAATAGTTATAATGAGAAAATAATCAGAATATGAGAGTTGTTGATAAATTTGATGATCTTGGGAAATTCTTAAAATGACAGAAATAGAGCTGACTGCATTTTGGTGGTCATTAAGACAATTTTGATCCTACTACATATTTTTGAAATATGTAATTTAGTTTCTTCAAGTTAGTTAGATTATTCAACACTTTTGGCCAAATTGTCCAATAACAAACTGATACAAATTTTAAAATAACTTGGTCAAGAAAACATCTTCTTTCTTTCTTTCTTTCTTTTTAAATAAGCCTCAGTGCAGTGAGGGCTATATTCAATACCTTTATTTTATTTATTTATTTTTTTGCTATGCCGAGGATCAAACTCAGTGCTCTATCACTAAGTCACAATCCCAGCTCAAGAAAACATCTTGAACATAATCTGATCCCAAAACCAGATGCAGTTAAAAATTTAGGAAACCACTGGGAGGACTATGGAAAGTTCTAGAATTTTCCACGTGTATCCTAAAAACAAGGTTAAAGTTGCAAAGGTGTTTTCACTTAAGTAACAAGAAGCATTTAGAAGATTCTGCCTCTCTCCAGAGTGTAAGGAAAAATGCAGCTCAGCTCGGGACCCGTGCAGTTCCAGCCCCTCCGAAGGAACTGTTGCTCCGTATGCCCAGTCTCAGTTGCGGCTGGACAATAGCTCCCAGTAAAATCCACCGGACACAGGGCCTCACACAAGAGACTTTATTATGTGGGACCACTAGCACGTCTGCTCTGGGGTGAAAAGAAAGGAAAAGAGAAAGATGGTGTGGACACTTCTCCCAGATATTGGAATCCCCCCCCCCCCCCCCCCCCCCCCCCCCCGGCTGGAAGGAACCAATAGCAGAGGAGAATACTTGCAAGCTGGCTGATGAACCAATAGCTAGCTAGCATGTTAGGATTTAACGGTGGGAAGCAGGAAATGGCTGTAGTGTAGGCCGGAAATTCCTGGAACGTAAGAGGCAGGCGGAGCACAGATTGACAAGTGGTTGGGAGGTGGGGAGAAATGGTTGCACCTGAAAGGGCCGGGTATCGGTTTTGTATTACACTGAGTATAACAGGCAGAATAGTGGACCCCTAAGATCCATATTCTACTCCCAGGAATCCAAATATGTGGTTACCTCACAAGGCAAAAGTAATTTTACAAATGTTATTAAGCTAAACCCTTTTCATACGGAGACAATCCTGGATTATCCAGGTGAGCTCAGTGTAATTGCATGAGTCCTTAGAGTCACAGAGGAATTTTCCTGGCTGTGGACCAGTGAAACAAACTTACTGACTTTGAAGATATTAGGAAGTGGGGAGCATGAGCCAGGGAATGTGAATGGCCTCTAGAAGCTGAAAAAGGGAAAGAAACAGATTCTCCTTCAGGTCCTCTTGGAAGGAATGCAGTCCTACCAACACCTTGACGAAAGCCTGGTGAGATGGATGCCAAAATCCTAACATAGAGAAATGTGAGCTAATTAATTATTAATTATTATTAATTTGTTGTAAGTCACAGAGATTTTTTTTTTTTTTTTTTAAACTAGGGATTGAACCCAGGGGCTCTTAATTACCAAGCCACATCTTCAGCCCTTTTTATATAGTTTTTTTGTTTTTTGTTTTGTTTTTGCTTTTTACTTTGAGACAGGGTCTCCCTAAGGTGCTTAGGGCCTTGCTAAATTGCTTAAGCTGGCTTTGAACTCTCAACCTTCTTGCCTCAGTGTCCTAAGACACTGCAATTGCAGGTATTCACTACCATGCCTGGCAATAGAAAATTAATACACAGTGTCAATATTTTTTTTTAAAGATCATTTGCTGTGAATGACAAAACTGCTGAAATAATGAATTTGAATATTTTAAATGAGAAACAATTTCCTTTCCTCATGTTAAGGTACACATGTTTCTAGAGCACATCCTGAGAGCTGGTACTTATTCCCTGTGGCAGTTGAGGGGACAGAAACCCAAGAGAGATTAAATACATTCACGAGATCATCCAAATAGTCGGAATGGATCCAGCACTAAAACTCACATTTTCTGCCCTAGCACATGGCCTCAAAGGCTTTCCAACTTTCCCTTGCCCATATATGCTTATGAAATCCAAACCAAATTGGAAGAAGGATGATTACGCACAATTTCTTTCCTTTTGGCTGCCTGATTTCCTTTGGCCTTCTGAAGTCCGGAAGTAGGTGCATTTGCATGGTCATCTTAACATGAGAAAGGAACAAACTAATATAGTCTAATCATAGTAGACTGCTGAAGGCACAATAAAATTGTCTGGCCTCTGACAGGCCCTACATTTCACCTAAGAAAAGAGCATAACCAGTGACTTTCTTAGGAAAAAAAAAAATGCATAGATCAGCCACACTGAGAGATAAGAGTGTGTGCCCTTTTTTGCCTTTTCTGTCCTTTTTAACTTTTTGCTGTTGGGGGAGGGGAAATATTCAGGGGCATCAGGTGTAAATTGCCCATTAAACTAATTAATTGTACTTTGGGGATCTTCTCTAGTCTCCCTCTTTTGTCCATTACTGGCAGAAAATTGGGTGACCAGGTGGTTATCTAGCCATGTCACTTTGCCAAGGGCCGTTGGAGGTTGGAACCGGGGCTGTAACTCCTTCCTTCTAGATTCCTGGTTCAGTCGGCTCAGTCTCTCATTCCAGGCTCCTTTTATTTCCTCCCACTCCATGTCTTTGAGCATGGAATGCCTGGAAAAAGTCAGTATGTCACTGTTCCTGTTTGAATTGTAAGGTTCAAATTAAGGTACAGCAAAACCTGCTGTCCAGTTTTCATAGTTTGAGGCCTAGCTTATTTTTATTAAAATATAATTGCTGTACCTCGAAGATGTTTGAGGAATGGCAAGGCCCAGTCCAAACGTGAATCTCTTTGTTGTTTTCTTTACTGAATTTTACCCGTGATGGGCTTGTATTTCATTACAGTCAGAGCACCACAGGGCTGTTTATTTGCTGTATCTACAGAGGATGAAAAAAGTTCAATGAAAGGAGTAGTTGGGATTTGGCATTTGATGGAAAGGAAGTGGGAATGTTTGTTTGTTTGGGCTCTGAGGAGGCAAGTTCAAAGATGGAGACTTTTGTTTCCTGAAGCCATGGTGAGCAGCTCTGGTTTCATGTCACACATCAGGGTTTCATGCAGGATGTAAACATTTCCTGCTGGCCAAGTCTGTTTCTATAATGGTAACCCCATAGATTCTGTGCTACTTGCACTGTAAATGTGCCAAGAGTTCCTGTATTCAACAGGGGAGGTTAAAAGTCAGTCTGGTTTCGCAGCTGTTTTTGGTAAAAACTGGCTTTCCAGCAGCTTCTAGAAACTTACAGTTACAATCCTCCAGCAAATGTTAATCAGTGGCTGTCACCTCACAGGAACACTGTGGGGTTGACCGGAATGAAGCTGGAACTGTGCTTCTCTGTGTGTCATGGTGGCGTGGAAGTGGGTGGGTGCTCATGAACCCTAATTTTAAGAGGGATACTAATGATTATATGAATCATAGAGTTTGGTTTCAGAATTTGTTCAGGCACATGTTAAGGTAAAAATAAGCAGAAGTGAAAGTTTTAAATGGTGAATTCTAATTTCCCTTTGATTTACAGTAAATTGAAAGATGGTTTACGTTCATTTTTGATTAATCTCAATTTGGCAACAATTCTCATCACTAAAGCTTTCATTTTCTCTTTCCTCTGGTCTCACTGTCAAGTAGTTATTGATTTATAAACAAATGCTTAAATGCAAGGAAGACGAAGAGACTGACTTAAAGCAATTCTGTGGTGAAAAGAAAAATCATTTTAAAATGTAGAGAAATCCCCTCTAATGGATCTATTTATAGAAGGATTTTCATACTTCAGATCCTCTTAAATTGGGGGCTCCCTCTATTCCCTTACAACTTTCCTAACTTATGCCCTAAAAGATAACATGAGTTGTCTTTGATAAACCCATTTTAGAGCCTGCTCTGTGATCAGGATCACAAAGTTGACACTGAGAATTATGTTTTCTCTTTTGATAAAAGTAGCCAGAAATGGCAGAACAAACGGTAAGCGATTTAAAAGTGCATGAAAGAAAGGACATCCCATGGGTTTTTTAACTAATAAGGTGTGCTGTGCACATCTCTACCCTGAAGAGAGATTTAAAAGGAGGATCAGGTTCAGACATCACAAATATTTTAGAGCAACCATAACATTCGAAGAACAACCAAAGCTGTAATTTTTTTAAAACCATAATGGAAAATACCAACATAAATAGTGAAAGCTGCATTTTTTCAGCAGGAATCATCTACATCCTTTGATTTTTCTGAGAGAATAGAAATGAAAAGTTTTGTGTTCAGGAGCCTTTTTAGATAAGTAGTACATCTATGTCCTCTTTCATACCACCTTCACCCCAAAATGAATGTCATGTCCACATGGATAAAAAAGTTTAGGTTTTTAACATGAGAGAATAAGATTAAAAGCTTCCAGCAAAGTACTATTTTTCAAGTTGACAGTTGTTCAAGAAACACTCAGAAGTCCTGTATATTCTTATATATTTTATTGTCATGGATGGAGACAGTTCTTCTCTTGGTCTAAACATATACTTCCTTGTTAAAAAATAGTTTGGCAGAAAAAAATTCAGCCCTTTGCGTAGATATAAAGTTTGTCATCTGATGATGGGGTAGGCCCTGGCCACATGTGGCTATTCGAGCATTTGAATCATGGCTATTCTGAATTGAGATGTCATATAAAGTGTGAGATACAAACAGGATTTCAAATGCCACACACACATAAAGTATTTCAATAATATTCTTATGTTGTAATGATAATAATTTGGACATATTGGATTCAGTAAAAATGTCACTAATTTTTCTCACATTTTAACATTCCTATTAGAATTTTCATATTATGATTTCAAGTTACATCACTAGTCCACATTATGTTTCTGTTGAATAGCAACGACATAGAAGCATGGAGTCCAGTCTTGAATATTTGCAGCTCTACAACTTCAAGCACAGGATGCTTTTTAAAATAAAGGAGGCAAGAAATTTCAAATCTAAGAAACGAAATCATGATGAACTGATTTTAATGTAGATATGTGGAGATGGAATTTCTTGAGAAAGTAAGGGGGCAAAAGAGTTAAGGAATCCAAAAAATTGGAGAAAGCAAGCAGAAGACCTCAGATGCATTGAAACACAAATGCAAAAGCCACAGTACACACACTCACACTCACACACATACTGCCACTCAGAGCTGCCTCCTCAGGTTTTGTCTTCCTGATCTGCAGCCTGATTTAGTTGATTTCCAAGCAAATACAGCAAGGACCATGAGCACCCCTGCTCAGGAAATTTCTTTCAGCAACTTTAGGTGGATTCATTTTAATGATACAAGTTGTTTTAAATATACCTTCAGCATTTCGTGTCTACTGAAGTGGTCATTGCTCTTGTCTTTGCTGTTCTCTGTTGGTATCTTTCACACACTGCATGTCACCCAAAAGTCTAGGACTGAAATGTCAAAATGATTTGACAGATCTACAGGCTCATACCTTGTCCCAGTCTGAACCTTCAGAGTTATGTGGAAGAAATATAATAAAAATCGATTTCATAATGATACCCTTCTTTACATGGTCAAGATAATAAAAAGATGTACACAATCCAAAAATTAATTTCCACTGCTCCCTTGGCCTTGGATGAATGAAAAACTATAGTTTTCAGTTTTATGGATCTCCTCGCCTTCACTAACACCAATGTTGGGGAAATTAAACAATTAATCTTTCTTTTAATTGTATAGGAACGCCAGTCAGTGAAGTAAACACAACTCATTCCACTCTTGCTCAATGAAAGTTATCTACTGTGAAGGATTAGCTGCCGTGTTCAACAATAACAAAGCTCTTGTTTTCCAATAAAGAGGTTAATTGGCTTCAGAGAATATACATGTACAGAGCACATAGGCCTAATATTGGTTTTGCAAAGGCCCTGTGTGAGGGAAGTTAATGTTTCCTGTTTATTAGCTGTTTTACAACAATCTGCCCTTGACCAATAATTATGCTTACAGAGCTGATGCTAATATGTGTCAGCTCAACAGCTACTTAACGTGTCCTCTGCACCTGTGTGCAATTGAGTTTGTCGTCATTCGGCTGTCCAGAGTCTCACTCTGGGTGTTTCCTGCCTCCAAATGGACTAAGATGCCAGGATGGAGGAAATTCCAATGTCAAAAAACAGGCAGCCTATCTAGGACCTGTTTTTTGTTTTGTTTTGTTTTGTTTTTTTAAACATTCTAATGGAATCTATTCTGTGGTTTCACTGTATGGTTAAAAAAATTAGAATAACAAAAACAGAGGTCATTTTCTAATCTTAAGGAATTTTTTTGGGAAATTCACACAGGTGTCCCACACCTGTCCAGAGGGCAGGAGTTTTCAATAGCATGTGAATAACTGGGGGAACTTGTTAAATTGCAAATTCTGATCCCATTATCCTGAGGGAGGGCCTGTGAATCTAATCTCTAACAAACTCCCAGCATCCTGGTGATGCTGATTCACGGAGCAAACACCAATAGGGAAGTACTGTTGCTCCTGAAGACCACAATCATCATGCTAATTACCCACTAATATTTATTGAGATATAAGCAAATTATTATTTTCTGGATAGCAGCTATGCTTTCTAGGTCCTTTGAAAAGATTGCTAAAGCTGTGTTCTGACATAGAAATCTGACAATTTTGTGGTCCTTAGATGATAACTCCCTGAGATTTATTATAAAGTTGCTCCATGTCACATATAGTAATACACATTGAATAAAAATTTGGGAGAAATTTGGCAATGAGAGTCCTGAACTGGGACATGGTCATTAACTCCTTGATTTCCTCACGTTCACTGTATTTACCTTCAATTCCCTCCCTCCCCCATACAACATTTGTTCCAATTTGCTCAGCTCATCTTATTCTGAGAGCATACTCACTGGGTTTCAAGTGTCTCTTTTTAAAGTGCCACTTTTCAAGTGGCCATCCTCTGGGGAACACCTTCTATTATATGGAATGTACTTGTTGCCTGATTTCGAAATGAGAAATAAAGCCAATTAAGACCTTTATTCTCAAAACAAAGCAGAGCTCACCCAAATTCTGTCATCAATAGTTCTTATGATCAGTGACAATAAACAAGAATCAGTACCAGATATAATCTCTGAGACTGAAGTTTTTTAAGTAAAATATTCTCCTCTTTTGAATATTTTTGATGGCTTTGGGAAATAGTCCTATTAGTTTCTAAAAAAAAAAAAAAAAAAAATGATGATGTGGGTAAAGAGACTATGTAAAAATAGACCGAAGGACAGTCACCAGGTCCATTTTATTTCACCACACCAGTTTTCAGCAACAGCTCTAAACTAGCAACTTTTCAATTAAATCCAATCTGTCACACTGGGGAAAACAGTGTGGCGGACAGGCCTTGCAAAGACATTTGGCAGGGAGTGGCCGAGTTAGCATTTTTAACGGAAAGTTTGCTTTATTTGTTTAAACCGTTGCTTAAATAGCACTATGTATTTTTATTCCTTTAGAGTCATTTATGCCATTAATTTATGCAGGACACAATTAGACACTGCAAGCTCAGTATCGGAATCTCTTCCTGTGTCTCTCAGTTTGTCTTGGTGGCAATAAAGCAGAATGATAAAATAACCTTTTCTATCTATCATGCTCTCTCAGCTGGGTTGGGAGAAATTTTTGTCCTTGAGAATGTTAAGTGTCCAAATCATCTCTGAGCCCAGTTCATGGTCAGCACTTGAAGGGAACAGTTTGAGACAGCAGGAGCCTCTTAAACCATACCACCACAAATCTATTATGATATAAAAAGACAGGAAATAATGTATCCCTCCCTACTACAAACTGTAGTGACATGACGCCATTATTGTAGTATAAAGTACCTTCTTTTTCAAGGTTGTTCTTAAGAGCTGTGGAACTGTACATTTCAAGAGACTGCATTATTAACAAGGCTTAGATTATAAAAATCATAGAGGTCATAAATTAATGGCATCAATATCCACTGGAACTAGATGTTAGCTGTGGTTAGTTAGAAACGTTCTTCTTTATGTTGGTCTGATAACTAGAATCTTTGTGAGCTCACCATATTTCAGCAATTTATTTTGGCTGTATCCTTAATTCAGTAGCACCATTCCCTCTTCCCTATCCTCTCTAATTTCTCTCTCTCATTGTAATTCCATTGGAAAAGCTTGAACTTTTCTGGAAAATAAGGTTACACACAGCCATAAGCTTGTGGGTAGAATCTCACTTTTTTTTTGACTCCCCTCCTATACTCAACATAACATGATCAGATTGGGGGGTGGCTCAAGGCCTACAAATACCAATATTCTGCTGAGGGCAGCTCCTCACATTCTTTAAAATGGTGGATGGCCCTTGATTTAATTCAGAAATGAATGCAAGCCACACTCAATTTCCATTTATGGACTTGGTTTCTGGAAAAATTTGTAAGAAATCAACTAGCTCTTCTTATTGTTCACATGCTGATTATAGAGAGTGTGCATTTTTTTCAAGGTTGAAATTCGTTTTTTGAGAATCTCAGTGTATGCCTTCAATTAGGTGCCCTGGATCAACAAGTGGAATTTTTATAAATACAGTAGTTGTAATATAAAGTTGCTCCCCTGCCCTCTCCGTTGCATCGCAACCTAGCTTGTCAGTCTGAAAGTTGCTCTCCCCGCCTTTTCCGGTGCAGCCATTTTCCCCGCCTCCCAACTACTTGTCAGTCTGTGAACATCCTAGCTAGCTATTGGCTCATCAGTCAGCTTGCAAACATCCTTCTCTGTTATTGGTTCCCTGTTAGCCCAGCGGAATTCAACTGCTTAAGGGTAGCCATCTTTTCTCTTGCTTTTCTCTTTTCTACTCACTTTCTTTCTCCTCGCTTTTCACACTCTTTCTCGCATGTGCCCTTTTTGTTTTCCTCCCTTTTCCTCTCATTTTCTCTCTTACCCTGCAGGGAGACACTCTGTTTGCTTAATAAACTCCTTTATGTGATTTCCCGTGTCCAGCGTGGTATTCATGGGCTTTCTTACAGTAGTGATGACTGGCCTGTGTGGAGATACACAGCCCTGTGGGGACACAAAGTGACTTGTAAGTTATGCACATGAGTAACACAAAGGGGAAGAAAGATAGTTCTGTGTTGGTGGTGCTGAGTTTTGTTAGAGAACAAACTGGCCACTTCACTAAGGCTGACATGAGCTCTACTATAAACACATACAGCAAGGAAATAGCATGCTTTTTGGGCAACTTCATAAGGCACCATAAGGTCTCTTCCAAGAAACTAACATAACCGTGGGTGATGCTAAATGCTACTGAGGAACTTGCAATATTTTGCACATATGGACTGACTATGTGGCAGCATATATAAATATTTCATTTGCTAATTGCAATTCGTTATCAGATTGCACACGAACAGAATGCCACATGAAAAGTTCCAAGAACACTGTGTAACAGGACATACAGCTGAGATATAGTTTTCTCACACTTGGCGAGCTTTTGAGTTAAGCAAATGCAACTTTTTCTTTATTCATTAATTAAGATTAAAATATTTTAAGATCACCAAATTGAGCACATTATTATATTATGATGTTTGAGGACCGATACCAAAAGAAAAGTTAGAAGAGTTCAAAAGTCTACCATCTCACAAATTCCTTTATGATATTTGGAATCAGCTGACAGTTCAACATCTAATTTTTCCCTAAATTAAGTACCCAATACCTTTTTTTTTTTTTTTTTTTTTTAAATTTTGAAGCTTAACTGAGGTGCTTGTTAGGAAGGAGAGACAAAGCAAAATAATAATTTAGAAAAATTTTTAAATCTCTAAAAACTGAATTCTCAAGTCCACTCTTTTCTTGGGGGAAAGGGGACAGGTACCAGGAATTGAACTCAGGGGTACTTGACCATCACATCCCCAGCCCTATTTTGTATTATTATTTAGAGACAGAGTCTCACTGAGTTGCTAAGCACATCAGTTTTGCTGAAACTGGCTTTGAATTCAAAATCCTCCTGCCTCAGCCTCCTGAGCCGCTGGGATTATAGGCGTGCACCACAGCACCTGGCTCAAGTCTACTCTTTATAATCAAATAACTTATAATTTATTATAATAATGTATTATAAATTCTAACACTAACTTTTATAATTTATAATTATAAAATGAAAAGATTAGAAATGCTTAGAGCTGGAAAAGAAGGGACCTTAAAAACAATTTATTAAATCCCATTGTTTTATAGGGGATTTATATATAAGACTCCAGGAGATGGTGTCTCTCAAGAGCCCAAGTCCGAACTGTCAGAGATGGAACTAGATCTCTGCTAGAAGAACTAGAATTTCACTTTCTAGATCTCTGCTAATTTGGGAAGCAAGAGTGGCTTAGTGAAATGAGCCTGAGTTTTTCAGTAGGTGATATTTAAGTTCAAATCTTGATTCAATATCATTTTCTTTATTTAGAAAATAAGACATCTTTTACAGAAATGATTTAAGGATTAGAAATATAGCACATACAATGCCACAAACCTATGAGGTTCAGAAAATAGTATCTGTTATTGTCTTTGTATTCATGAGGCCTGGGCACTTAGCATGCACTCCATAAATAAATAAGAGAATAAATTAATAAATATCATCACATAAAAATGTATAACTGCACAAATGACAATAGTAAGAACTACCACTGAAAGATAAATGAAGAGTTACGAGTATTCTCTTTGGGTTCTCTGGATCTATTAGGAATGCTTTGTTTCCCCTTGGATTACACCTCATTCATCAAGTTTGTTCTTTCAACCTCCAAAGTATTTGAAAACATGACCCAGAAAATTGGAAAATCAAAATGCACTGAATCACTCAAAAATGTATATCAGCTCAGCACAGTCTAAATTGGAAAATCTAATTGAACACCTATCCAAACAGAGTTTTGTAAACCTTACCTGCTAGACCTATTCAAATTTAAGCAGAAAACCTCTCTTAGGAATAGATCAATTTAATTAAATTTACGAAGTATTGAGGGCAACATGGCCTTCTGCTTGGGTATTCCTTTTTATTTTTTAAATTAATATACACAGAATTACCCCTGTACCTTTTCAACAGCCTGCTTAATCAGACTGCCTATATAAGTTGGGACACTCTGCCATCAACTTTGCTAATATGTCCTTATGACCAGAGAACAAGGAGAGGTCAGGGTTCGCCTGTGGGAATGCTGAAAGAAATACCATCCTCTGTGTTCCAAGGAAACTGAATGTTGACTACATAGAGGTCAAAAACAATAGCCTTACTGAGTTTTTTAGCCCACATGATTTTCTAGCAAATAAAACATGTCAAGGACCTTGTGTAAGAGGGACTTTTATTTTAAAATGACTGTCCTGAAGATGAGAAATAAGTTATCATCTTCTATCATATTCCTAAACTATCCAATATTTTTAAGTGAAAAAGTAAGAAGGTAGGATGAAATATAGTAGAGCACATCTGCATAGAAATTTTCGGAAAATCTTTCAAAATATTGATACTTTTCTATTATAGAAGAACAAATCACACATTTAAAAAAAAATTAGGAAAGAGACAAATAAATATAAGGCGAAGCAGAAAAGCAATCCCAGACCTAGTTCATGAATAGAAAGTTGATAGGTTTCTTATTAGTTTTTGCAGGAAAAAATCAACTTAACTGAGGCAAAAGTTACATGCAGTAAGGAAAGCCACTTTTAAGTGTATAGTTCATAAGTTTTGACCCCCCCCCCCCCCACTTCAAGGAACCACCATCCAGGCAAAAAGTCCCTTCATGTTCCTACACACTTAACCTTATACTTTCATTTTTGGTCCTAGTGGATCACTAACATGCTCTCTAGCATTACAAACTGGTTTTTCTTTTGTAGAACCTCATATAAATGGAATCATATGTTCATGTATGCTTCTTCATATCTCTTCAGTATGGTATTGATATTCACTTATTTTGTTGTGTAGGATAAATTTATTCTTCCTGAGAAGAATTCCGTGTAAGGATGCCATGTCTATTCACCTCTTCACAGACTGTGGTTTCTAGTTTTTGACTGTTATGAACAGAGTTGCTGTGAACATTCATGCACAAGCCTCCATGTGAATAGATGCTTTCATTTCTCATAGGTAAATCCCAAGAGTGGATATGCCAAGTTATATGACATTTAACCTGATTTTTAAAACCCAGCAAATTACTTACTTTTATTTATTTTTTAAATTTTTAAATTTTTTTATTTTTTATTTTTTATAGACTGCATTTTGATTTATTGTACACAAATGGGGTACATCATTTCATTTCTATGTTGTACAAAATGCAGATTCATACCATTCATGTAATCATACATGTACATAGGGTAATCATTTCTGTTGCATTCCACCATTTTTTCATATTCCCCCTCTCACTTCCCTCTACGTAATCTAAAGTTCCTCCATTCTTCTCTCACCCCCTATCCCCTCCAGCCCCATTATATATCATCATCCACTTATCAGGGAAAACATTTGGGTTATGGTTTTCTGGGATTGGCTTATTTCACTTAGTATGATATTTTCCAGTTCCATCCATTTATCTGCAAATGCTATAGTATTATTCTTCTTTATGGCTGAATAATATTCCATTGTGTATATATACCACAGTTTCTTTATCCATTCTTCTTTGGAAGGGCATCGAGGTTGGTTCCACAATCTAGCATTGTGATTGAGCTGCTGTAAACATGGATGTGGCTGTGTTACTGTAGTATGCTAATTTTAAGTCCTTTGGGTATAAAATGAGGAGTGGGATAAGTAATGTGCAATTCTAATATTTATGAAAACAATGATAATTTTAGTTGCTCCATATCCTCTATAACACTTGGCACTACCTGTTATTTCAGTTGTAGGTATTACATTATATGTGTAGTAATATTTTATTATTGCTTTTTAATTTGCATTTCCCTGATGACAGATTATATTAAGTGTATTTTCATGTTCTTTTTGGTCATTTGTATATTTTCTTTAGTGAGATTTTTGTTCACATTTTCCCTATGTTTAAATTATTTGTCTTATTGTTATAAAAATTCTTAATATATTTTGGTTACAAATTATTTGTCAAAAATACATATTATCAATATCTTCTTCCAATTTGTGACTTGGCTTTTAATTTCTAAATGGCATCTCTCAATGAACAGACGTTTCAGTAAGGTGATTATAGGTAACGATAATGAACTGTACATTTCAAAAACAAGAAGAAAGGATTTTGAAAGTTTTTATTATAAAGAAATTATGAATGAGGAGATAAATATGTTTAATCTGGTTGAAGCATTGCACATGTATACATGTATTAAAACGCTATATTACCTCAATACTATGTATAATTTTATGATTTTATGTATCAGTTTAAAAATCTCATTTAAATCGTAAAAAGAGGAATTTTGATGAAGACTCTCTCAACAATTTTTTCTTTTAAGACTTATGTTTTTGCTGGGCATGATGGTTTACACCTGTATTCCCAGTGGCTCAGGAGGCAAAGGCAGGAAGATTTGGAGTTCAAAGTCACTCTCAGCAATGGCAATGCACTAAAGCAGCTCAGTGAGACCCTGTCTCTAAATAAAATACAAAAACTAGGGCTGGGAATGTGCCTCTGAGTTCAATTCCTGTACTGCCCTCCACCCTCCCAAAAAAAGACTTAACATTTTCTGTGTCTTAAGGATTTTTACTTACCTAGTCACATAATTTTATCCTGTATTTCTTCTAGAAGTTTTGGCAAAAGCTCTAAGCAATACTTTAGCTATACATCTTAAACTTTGATGTTTTATTTTCATTTATATTCAATTTATTCTTTGTTGTTCACTTTAATTTCTTTTTTGACTTGTGGCTTAATTAGTGGCTTGTTTTGGGCCCTCCAGATGTTTGGGAATTTTCCAGATATCTTTTTTGTCTAGATCGCTAGTCAATTTTATTGTAATTGGAAAACAACTTGTGCATGGTTTCAACAATTTAAAAATATTAATACTTTTTATGGCCCTGTATATGAACCGTCTTGGTGAATGTTACCTTAGAAGAAGGAAAATAGGAAAAACCGAGAAATTTCAGTATTTTTTTTCTGTTTAACTTTTCAATAGGTGAACTTGTTTCAATCTGAAATATCAATTATAAAATAACAGAGCATGAAATTGAAATTTCTCCAGGAACATATATAATAATTCTAAGAATAAGAAATTGATCTGTAAATGGCACAGTGCATGATGAATATTTGGAGATTTAGCTCATCATAATTCTAAGAAATCATCAAAATGAACTTTGCCAAGTCTGATCTCACATTCAAATTTATCAACTATTTTTTGTAGAATAAATAATTTTATTCTTACAGCTTTTGTTGATATTAGTTTGACACGTAACCCATCTTTCACATAACAGTTTTTGATTTTTTTAAGTATACTGAATAGTTGACTATATCTGTTAGAAGTCAGCAATATTAAAAATCTTGAATGGAAAGAGGGAAATAAAAATAGAATTAAAAAAAATTCAAACCACAGGGAATAAATTATTTTTGACCTTTCTTTAAATCATAATTTCTTTCTTTGCAAGTTCCCACTATCATAGTGTTCAGAACAGTGAGAAAAATACATCTGATCCACACAGTGAGGGCATGAGCCATAACAATGACTTACAATGAATATGGGATTCTTTCCTCACAATTTTTTAAAACCATCAAATTTATACAGGTGGCAAATGTGCAGAAGTTTCATGTCTTTTACTCTCTTCTATAACTTTTGACTTTTTCTGTGACCAGTCTGATTATTATATAAAATAATGCCTACAGGCTTATAGTCAACATGGTTTTAATGCTCTCTTTTCAAGGACCATGAGCCCTTCTTTGTCCTCATAACACAATCAGCAGCTCCATGTAACTGATGAGAACATTAAGTCTTGAAGATATCAAGTTGTATGCAGGCACACAAAGAGTTAAGTGAAATAATTCTGTCTGGGCTCAGAGCTCTTTAGCATGAATAGAATTAAAACAAGGTGAGACTGATCTTTCATTCACTCATTTTATCTATTCACTCATTTACTCACATTAAGTATCTCATATTATTGACATTATCCAAAATATTCAAGAAATTGAATGGCATAAAAAATGAAAAAAATCTTTCTAGCAAGAGGTTCATAATCTTTAATTAATTGAGAAAAAAATTGTCATTTTTTTCCTTTTGATGAAATCACCTATACTATTTAATATGCCTGTTTAGATTTATCTAAGTGTGTATATTTCGAAATTTGTTTTGTTTTAGTTTATCTTTGCACCTAAAAAGAGAAAGCTTTTTTTTTTTTTTTTAAATACCAGGGATTGAACCCAGGGGCACTTAAGCAATGAGTCCCCCTGCCCCCCCATCCTTTTTTGTATTTTATTTAGAGATAGGATCTCTCTGAGTTGCTTAGTGCCTTGCTAAATTGCTGAGGCTGGCTTTGAACCCACAATCCTCCTGCCTCAGCCTCCTATGCCGCTGCGATTATAGGTATGCACCACCACACCCAGCAGAAATACTTACTTTTTAAAACTAGAGAGCCATTGTATCTAATTGTATGGATAGTTACTATAGGAGTGATTTTCTATAAATTTTATCTTATTATATCTCATTAAGATATTGATTAGGTGGTTTGGAGAGAGACTGAGAGCCATTTCTCTAAAAACTAGAGAAAAAAAAAAAAGATGGGAAATCCAATGGAGTGGTTACATTGATATTTGACCCACCAATCAAATGGCCTGCAGTTGAGGCCATGAATGGGCATGTAAAAGAGTGAGATGGTGCCACACAGGAATTCCAGTGAGGGCTCTCTTTAGCAGCAAAAATATTAAAATTGGAATGACACACGTAAGTTTAGCTTACACCCTGTGCAAAGATAATGTGCAAATTTATGACCATATTTATTTTAAACCAGACACCAAAAGACAAATATCACATATTCTCACTTATATGTGGAAGCTAAGAAAGTTGATTTCATGGAAGTAGAGAGCAGAAGTGGTCACTAGAGATTCTGGAAGGTAGGGAGTGGTGGAAAAAAAGAGGGGGTCCGATATCAGCTACCAAAACACAGTTACAGAGAAGAGAAGGAATAAGTTCTAATGTTCTGCAGCCCAGCAGGGTGACTACATTCACAAGAATTTATAATTTATTTTATAAAGAACTAGAAGAGTCTATTCATTTCCTTTGCCCATTCATTGATTGAATTATTTCTTTTTCTCATATGTGGAAACTAAACCACGATAAAGGAGAGGAGGGGAAGAAGAGAAGTTCAGTGGATTAAACAAAGGGGAATGAAAGGAAGGAAGAGAGGATAGGAATCTGAAAGACAGGCATTTTCCTACCTACACATGTATAAACATCAGAGTGAACCCCACCATTGTGCCCACCCACAAGAATGGGCTCCTAATTAGAATGAGATACATCCTGGGCTTATAGAATTCTATCAAAATGGATTCTACTATCATGTACAACAAAGAAGAAACAATAAAATAAAATTTTAAAAAATAAATAAAAGCACTACCTACCTTTCAAAAAAAAAGAAACACAAGAGAGGAATTAGAGGTTTTGTAACACCAACAAGAAATGTCTAAGAAGATGAATATAATAATTATGCTGATTTGATCATTACACATTGTATACATGTACCAAGTTTTCACACTGTACTCCATTAATATGTACAATTATTATATGTCAATTAAAATAAAAAGAATTCAATAAGAAGACAGAAACAAAAATGGAAAAAGGTAAAGAAAATTTTTGGTGTTTTAACATAGGGAAAAAGTCATAAACTCGTAATTCCCCCACACATCAAAGGGCTTAGATTGTTCAGCAAATCTATCATCACAACAATTTGAGTAGAGTCTTCTGGATGACTGATTTGGGAAAGTGTCAAAGAGGAGAAGAGAGAGTTTCTTCTATCTCTTCTGAATTCAGAGATGACCTAAGACACTATTTGAAGTAGATTATGCTTGTTCATTTTTTAACAGATATATTGTGATACAATTTATAAATTATATGATGCATAGTTAAGCCTTGTAAATAGTACAATTCAATGGCCTTTAGTATTGACAGTGTTGTGCAAATATCACTAGAATAAATTTTAGAACATTTTTATCACCACAGTGAGAAACCCTGTGTCCCTTAGCCTTCACCCCCTATAACTACAGACCCCCCCGGTGCTAGGTAACCACCGATCTACTTTCTACCTCTTCAGATATGCCTATTTTGGACATTTTATATCAATGTAATATACAAATATGGGATCCTATATGACTGATTTCTTAACAGTGCAATGTTTTGAAGGTTTATCCATGTTATAGTATGTATCAGTATTTCAATTCTTTTTATTGCCAAATAATACTCAATTGTAAATATAATATGTTTGATTTTTACATTCATGACCTATGGACATTGGGTTGTTTCCACTTTGGGCTATTATTAATAAAGCAACAATGAACATTCATGCATAGATTTTATGTGGACACATTTTCATCTCTCTAGGATACAAAAGTAGGAGTGGAATTGCTGGGTCACAAGGTCATGTTACATTTATCCTTTTGAGAAACTAGACTACCAGACTCTTTTCCAAAGTGGCTGTACAATTTAGCATTAAGCCAATTCTTTATATGATTTATCTCCAATTGTTCTTTTTAATATCCAGTTGGAAAAATAATTATGAAATACAGAGTAACATTTCCAACTTTCTGCTTATTTCTCATATGGTGACACTGTCTTTAGAGAACAGGTGACATACTAGCATTGAGAATATGTGCTTGCAAGTCTCAGTTTCCTTACCAACAAGCTGTAAGAATTTAGCAGAATTTAACTTCCTTGGCTCAATTTATACATCTGTCAAATGAAAATAATGATGTAGACTATCATTACATGGTTATTTTAATAAGAACATAATAGATTTGAAAACACAAATGTTTTGTATAATTGTGGGGTAGTACAATTATTTTATCTAATGCATCTTACAAAATCTTTCACTTACATTTAAATTTCCTTGCTTTTACTTATTGGTATTTATTCTTTTGATTTTTTTTTCAGTTTCTCTCATCACATCACAAGTAACTCAATGTAAGATATTGATAATTAATTAAGCATGATGATGGAAGTTTGTTTAGGGATGAAAGCACCCTCGTTTATTAATCTGACCTTGATTTATAGACAGAATAAATTTCACCTTTAGGTAGAGAGCAGACAGCACAATGCCCACTTTCCAAATTCATGTCTCCTAGGATATGTGCATTAATATGAAAGCTGTCAATCATACTGTCCTTGTTAAAATAACCCTCCCAGTTAGTTCACTGTCAATATTTTGATCCCCTGAATAAAGCCTCTTTTTTAATCAAAATATAGAGCAGGATGATTTTTATATTTTTCCAAAAGTTTCTCTGTCTCTCTCTCTTTCCCTTGATCTCCTGTGTTCTTTGTTTATTTTATTATTATTTTTTTAATGTTTACAGACTGCATTTTGATTCATTGTACACAATTGGGGTAAAACTTTTCATTTCTATGGTTGTGCACAGTGTAGAGTCATACCATTTGTGTAATCTACATGTACGTAGGGTGATGATGTCTGTTCTTTTTTCATTGAAACTTTTGGTGGCGTGAGTATCCTCATCTAGCAAACGCAATCTGTCCTCTGGTAAAGAATTCCATTTGCCCACTGCTTGACAGCAATACTCCTAAGCCCTCCCTGGTTTGTTTCCCTTGTGGAATGCTGACCACGGTTGAGAGAACCTAAAATAGAATAATACAGTGATTGTGGTGTGACTGAGGCCTGACTCTTGGAAGTCATTTTACCAGTTAATGGTTCAGCTGTTCTTTTATATTTTCAGAGGAACTAAACTGGGGGAAAAAATGGAAGCAGAGAGCATAAATCATTTCTGTAGGTTTGGTCTTTTTAGAACTGACTGGGTATCTATTAGAGATGATAGGAGAGGGCTGATCCTGGAGGAAGGGTTCATTCTGTAATTAAAAAGCAGAGTCAAAGGAGAAGAACCATTGTTCAGTTTGGGCTGAATTACAGTACATCTTTACTTACAAGTCTTTCTTCCCAGTTATTTTTTTTTAATAATTTTTTACTTGTAAATGGACACAACACCTTTATTTATTTATTATTTTTATGTGGCGCTGAGGATCGAACCCAGCGCCTCACACATGCCAGGCAAGTGTTCTACCACCAAGCCAGTTTTTTTTAATGTTTTATTAATCCTATTCCTCAAAATATCTTTGTTCATTTACAACCACTGAAAGACTAAAATGTGACAATTTGTTTTCTTTTGTGCTTAGTAGATGGTGTTCTCTTAATACTATGGGTCAATGTGACCTTAACTTTAGTTTTATTATATAATATAATATCTAAAATGGTCTCTTATTAGTGCCTCCTCATCTTTTGGGTTTATATAATTTTTAATAATCACTGTGGATCAGTGGACCTTAACCCTTAGTATCAGAAAATCAAATTATGAATCCTTAGCAATTATTTGCTTATATTTCTTCTGAACTGAAATTACAAAAAAAAAAATCACTCTTTTGGAGGGAGAGGGGCAGAAAGTGAAGGAATTAATTATTAACTAGTAGCATTAATGTAGATTCACTAGTCATCTCAACTTCAAATAACTAAGACATGAATATATCACAACTGCTAAGGAAAAAAAAATGGGTTATATTAAGGTGAGGCTGAAGCATTGGAAGATATTTATAAACAAGTTTAATCTTCTGATTTGGAGATATTTTTAATATGAATGAATTTTACTTTAGTTGTTCTCAAACTGTAGTCCCCAGACTGGCAGTATCAACCTCATAGAAGAACTTGTTTGATGTGTACATTCTCTGGTCCCACTCACACCTAGTGAATCAGATCTCTGGAAATGGGACCAGCAGTCTTGTTCATAGCCTCTTCAAGGGATTGATGTTGGTGAGCCACTGATCCACTCATTGATTCTCAAACTGACTTCATATAAGAAACAGCTCGAGAGATTTTTAAATAGACCAATATACAGGTTCCGCCCAAGACCACTTGAAAGTCGCTTCGGTGATTAAAACCAGACACTATATGCTCCCCAGGTGACCCTAATAAGCAGTCAGACTATTTGTAGAAGGATATTTCTCAACCATGGGTGCACATTAAAATCTCCTGGGGAGATTGCGAAACTCATTGATTTCTGGGAAGACTCCCCCAATCCCGTTACCCCCACACCACAGAATCAGAAATCTCTGGGGATGGGATCTTGCAATTGGTATTTTGGGGGAATTCCCATGTAATTCTCCTATGCATTCAGGGTTGAGAACTGCTTCTTTTGCTGAAACCATTTGAATGAACTTTATAAATGATCTCTAGGGATCTAGTCTCTTATTGCAGTTCCTTTCTTTTTAAAAGGTTGTGCTAAAAGATATAATTTTATGTGCACAGTTTTCCACTTAGCTCGTGCTTAATTTAGTTCAATTTTTCTCTGTCCTTGTGGCATTTTTGTTGTTAACAAAGGAAGAATTGGTATATAAACCACCATTGATAAAAGGAAAAGAGTGGTGTCAGACAAGCACAAGGGATGAAAGCCAATCACAGGGGGAGTTTTTAGATCCTTGGGTAATTGACCTAGTAGCCCTTTCTTTCTGCAGAAGCCATATCCATATTTAGAGGAGAGCAGGAACTTGCCTAGGATCTTTTCTGAGTCTGACTCCATGGTGCAAAAAGTGGATAAAGTGCCAATAAATTACAAGGTATTCCTGCTTCTACTTTAAAAAATCTTTTTAAAAATATTTTTAATACCAGGTATTGTACCCCAGGGGCACTTAACCACTGAGCCACATCCCCAGTCCATTTTTATTTTTTATTTTAAAACAGTTCTCACTAAGTTGCTTAGGGCCTGGCTAAATTGCTAAGGTTGACCTTGAACTTGCAATCCTCCTGCCTAGCCTCCAGGCTTGCTGGGATTTACAGGTCATGGGCCACCACTCCCGACTAGGTCTTCTATTTTAGATTCACAGGTCTGTTAGATGCTAGGCAAAGCACATTGACATTGATATTTACTTTGTCTCTTTCAATAAGCCAGTTCCCACAAAGACCATCTTAAAAATAATATAGAATTTTGATCAATTTCATTCATAATTCAGATTTTGATGAATGTTTCACAAAAGGAAGTTTTCAGGTTTCTTTGGTGAATGGGATGAAACTTCTGAGTTTGATGCACAAATATTCATCTAAGATGTCCATGATGGTTACTATTTTTTTTTTTTTATTTTCTTTTGGAAGCTACTATTCACTTCTTTCTTGAGAATGACTCTTGGGCTCACCATTTATGCTCCATTCATATTTGTGACCTATTCCAAATCTCCATCTCCCATAATCTCTTGACAAACTGCTGTGTCCCATTGTCTTCTACATCTGACACCATCTTATATACACAGTAGCCACAGAAAAACTAAAGAAAAGCACTGTTCCATCACATAGCCCTGAAAAGGCTCCATATTTCCTTCAGGTAAAGTGAAAGTACTTTTGCATATTTCATATCTTCCCTAAATGGATTTAATCCTTCGTTCCAATTTGTTTATGCTTTGTTTATTTTTATTTATTTGTTTTTATTTATACAGACTGCACTTTTTTAATTATTATTTTAAAAAATTTTTTACAGACTGCATTTTGATTCATTGTACACATTTTTTTATGCTGGTTCCTAAGGAAGAACTCTCAGCTTAAATCAGTGGATCATCATTCTTTTTCCTATGTGAAAAAAAGAAAAAAACCCTATTGTCCTAACATAGCAGTTCATGCTGCACCTTCCACCACCCGCCTAATGTCTTCATCTATCCAAGTTGGGTCCATACTTCAGAGTTCAGATGAAATCTCAAGTCCTCCATTCCAATGTTGGTTTCCCCTTATGGTTCTCTGCAAGCTAAAATTCTCTTTCTGCACTCAATTGCTTTTTTCTCCTCTGCCCTCCTGGTGTGCCTAACATCCACATCGCAGAAGTCGACCTTTACCTATTCTGTCTGTGCAAAGGTGCTCACTAAGCTCTTCTCCAAGTTCAAGTACATCTCCTTGAACATCCTTCCATTATAACTTCCATGATTGCACATTTTTCTTCAGTGCTGACTATTATATAGTAGGCATTCTGCTATGAGATTTTACATGGATTATTTAAATTATTTAATTTTAATATTATAATTCATAGTGTGCTTCTTCTTCTGATGATGATGATGATGATCTGAACTTAATAGATGAGTAAGACAGAGAGGTTTAAAAAAGCAAGATTTACCCAAAATAAATAGCTATCAAGCAGAGAAACTCTAATTCAGATTCCGTCCCATTCCAAAGTCTGGGATCTTTGTCTGACAACATCAAATCTTCCAAAGCAGTCTTCAAACCTTTACAACCTAGTTTAATTTATTTAAACTTTAAAACAAAATGCCATTTTTTAATGAGGGTTTTTAACATCTCAAGTCTTTCTTAGGCAATAACAATAGCAGTCAAAAAAAAAAAAAAAGAAAGAAACATGAATTTTATTAAGTAGAATAATTAATTTTCTACTAAATAGAAATTGCTAATGTTGATGATCATGGCATTTTGCCAGTGTATAATGAATCTGAAAAATCAAAACCTGAGAGGCTGACTCAAACCAAGATCCTGGACTAGCTAAATGTTACATTAGAAAGGATAGGAGAAGAGTAAAAATGAAGGGCAGGAGCTTTCTGAGGTTAATTACAGAACAATTGTTTAGGAACTAGGCAATGAGAACAAGGAGGTCTGGTATGTGGTATATGTCAAAGGGCTGGGACCAAAACATTGGAGATATTGTTCAAGTATAGTTCATTATTTAAGAACACATTCCCCTTTGGATTTTCTAAATGTCATGGTCAACTTTATACTCGGACTTTGTTTTCATTCTTCGTTAATTTAGAAATGGTCTCTTGAGTATTTCTCTAAGTTTCTCATTGTATAGTCTATAGGTATTCCACTCTAAACATTTAATCAGCCAACTTTATCCAGCCCTGGTATTTTCTTGTCATTGTGCTAGGTGATACAGAAATGCATAAAGATATAGATTGTGTTGTTGAGTGCATACTTATGATAAATACTTAAACTTTTCTGTAACCTTTGGTAACTCAGCAAGGCAGGTAGTAGTCGTATCCATTGTACAGATGAAGAAACTAACCTGTAAAATATTTCCATACACCTCAAAATTCCTGTTGCTCTGAAGTGGCAAATCCTGGAGCAAATCCCAAATCTGAATGTAGATTTCTCACTCTAACCAATTCCCTATCCACCGTCCTACTGTGCATCTGAGGATATAGTGGGTGGGTTTACGCTGTGGTAGCAAACAACCTCGAAATCTCACCGGCATAATCAACAAGTTAATTTTTGGTTCACACAAAGTGCTCCCTAGGTTTGAACAACTCTCCAGGGCAACTGTGCTCAGGGTAGATGCTCAGCATTGCGAGCTGCTTCACTCATGAAACACCTCCACAGCTGCATGGACTTCCACAGCAAAGACAGAGTGTGGAAATGCACATCCGCTCTTAGATGCCCCAGGCCAAAAGTGACACAGTCTTCATTCTCAATCTCATTTTGTTGCCCAAAGCAAGTCACATGGGCACACCTAACTTCAAGGAAATATTTGTCTGGAAGGGGAGGAGAACCATAAAACTTAGTAAGAATTACTAATTCTACATCACCAGTATGCATTATATCTTAATCCAATAGTTACTGCTTACTTAGGACATTTTCCCAAGAACAAAGATGATGAGACTCAGTTCCTGATGGGAAGGAATTGACAAACTATAAGGAAGGAAAATCCCATGAAAAGAAAGTATTACATTAACACAGAGGGACAAAGAATATTTGAACTCAGAAAAGAGAAAGGCAACTTAGATCTGGAGAAACTAGGGAAGGTTTAAGGCATTTATATTGGTGTTTGGAGGATGGGTAGGATTGTATTGGGAAATATAAAGATAACAGTTCTTCTAAATGAAGAAACAAGAGCATGACGGTGTAGTAGGACATTTTGTTCATGGCATAGCTACTAATGAGGGCAATTTAAGACATCTTCTCTCTCTCCATAGGCAAGGCAAGTCTCCCTTAATGGTGGTGGGAGGGGATAGGTGTCCTAGTGGCTGGTGAGGCAGTAAGCTTGAAGAAGTCCACTAACTGCTCTGCATAATTCTTGCCTTCACACTGCTATATTAATGGTAACATATTTTTTTTTTTTTTTATCACAGTCACCGCAAAGTGCTTTTCAGTGTGTGATTTTGTTTTTAAAAGTTGCTACTTTGGGAAAATGTTTACTAGGAATGAGATGACCCTCCTAACTCTACAAGCAGTTACCCCAATGTGCCCCTTCCACAAAATATTCATTCACATTGAGCTTGGAGGCTGTTGAGATGTGGAGCTTAACTGATTTCTCAGTAACTAACGCAGGAAGCTAGGTGTGACTCCTGGAAAAAGGGGTTGGACCTCTGACCAGCTCCAAAAGTCATTTCAACCATGTCATTGGAGTGAACAGTTTTTGCCCCAAAGCTAGAAAGGATAATGAAAATTGTACTAGCCTACTTACTGTATGGGGATAAAGATTTTGGACCAAAAGGCCAGACTCATCACCAAGATATAGGTGATGTACTCTCCAGGTATGTATTCAACTATTAAAAAATTCCTTTCAACTTGGGCTGAGAAGTGGATTCCTGAGCCTGGGAAAAATGGATATTGGTATGATTACTTACAAAGAAATAGTATTTCTATGCCATGAGCAAATTTCTGAAAACATTTAGGGATGAAGAACTTCAGAAAAATCCCAAGAGTAAACCATAACTTCTACCCATTCAACTCAAGTAATCAGTCTTCCTTCCATCTTATCGGTCTCTGGTAACCTGGGAGTCATATTCTCTCACTGTACATCTCCCCTATCTCCTTCCCTCCTGGGCATATTCACTGAGATTGCCCAGGTCCTTATTTTATTCAGACTCTTACCAATGCTTTCTTAACAAACTTGAAACCCTGTATGCTTGTTCAGAAACTTAGACTACTCTCTTCCTTGCTAAAGGTTAACAATTTTTTCCACCTATTATTCCTATTCTGGTTCTTATAGTATTACTTTATATGTATAATCTGTAATCAATTTATAGACTCATTCTTTATGTTGTCAAACTTGACCTAAATGAGTAATACACTAAGTATCTTTAGTAATTTTGTTTTTTTCCTCTCAACAATGTGTTTTTAAGACTTATCCATCTTCTCCATGTTGATTTGGTTGTCTTAGCAGAAAACATTTTCAAATGCATTGCAATTCTGATTCACAGGCTTCTTTTCAATGGACAGGATTTTTGTTTTTGTTTTGCTCTTTATGTCCATTGATTCTTGCCTCATTTATTCACTCAACGAGTATTTATTGAGGGGCTGGTGTTGCAGCTCAGTGTAGATCGCTTGCCTAGCACATGTGAGGTACTGGGTTCGATCCTCAGCACCACATACAAATAAATAAATCAAATAATAAAGGTTTTGTGTCCATCTACAACTAAAAATATTTTTTAAAAAACAAGTATTTATTGAGAACATTAGTTGGCAGAGTCCTAGG
This sequence comes from Sciurus carolinensis, assembly GCF_902686445.1. Taxonomy (NCBI): domain Eukaryota; kingdom Metazoa; phylum Chordata; class Mammalia; order Rodentia; family Sciuridae; genus Sciurus; species Sciurus carolinensis. Next base: position 113,957,779 of record NC_062221.1, read on the forward strand.
TACTAGAAATATAGCAGTTTGTTACAGATTCAACATTTAAAAAATTTGTGATGTCATGAAGTTTGTTTTCTAGCAATGAAGAGACCAAACATATATGAAAATATATTCATAATAGCTATTAAGTAATGGAAAATTCAATGGAGAAAAATAAGGAAAGTAAGGGAGGTAGGGTGTGTCTATGATAGGGCTTGCCATTTCTAATAGAATGATCAGAAAAGGGTACACTGAAAGATAATGTTTAAGAAAAGATTAAAGGAGGTGAAAGGGGAAGCTCTGTGGTTTCTTAGGGAAAGGACATTCTAGTCAGAGAGAAAAGTCAATGCAACTCCTGCAAAAGAAGCACGTGTGTTCCTGTTCAAGGAACAACAGATGCCAGTGGGGCTGGGTGGGGTGAGCAAGGGAAGGGTTGACCAAAAGAGGAAAGAGGCAGCAGATTGTGTGGAACATTGTAAAGACTGGCTTTCACTCTGGAGAGATGGAAAGTTTTTAAGACATTTTGAGCAGCAAAGCAATATGACAAGACTGATAAAGACTCATTCCAGTTTTCAAATTGAGATTGGACCATATGAGGGCAAAATACCAACCATGGGGAATTGACCACTCGAAGGTCAGAGAGTGGTCACTGCAGAGTTAATGAGAGGTGGTTAGCGAGGAAGACTACGAGAAGAGCGAGAATTGGTGAAATTAGGAGCTGCATTTTGGAACATTGAAGAGGAGATATTGAGTAGGCAATGAGCTATGTTTAGGGGATAGGTTAAAGCTAGAAATTTAAATTTAGGAACCATCAGGATGCGGATGATATTTAAAAACATGAGTACTGACACCAAAGGGTAAATGAAACTGGAAGAAATGTTCTAAGACTGAGCCCTGAGTCACTCCAATGTTTAGAAATCCATGCAACACCTGAAAGTCAGTCCAGAACCAGGTTGTACAGGGCACACTGTTTTTTCCACCCCACAGTAAGATGCTGGTTTAGGTTTTAGTCACATGATTGTCTGTGTCCTTGTACAATCCTAGATTAATGTGTGGTATGTCATACTCACAATGATAGCAGTATTTTTAAAGCCACCTTGCTCCTGACTTAAGTGAACCTGACCTGCCTTCTAAGTCCCCAGACCATTTCATATAAACATTCTGAGACTTCCAGCCCAATTGCCTACTCATTACTGTAGCCCCAGTAATCACTTTGCATTGACTTCCACTTATATACATGGAAATATTTAGTTATTGAGCCTGCGTTATTTATCTTATATTTCAGCTATGTATGTGCTTGAATAAAAAAGGTATGATAGAAAGCCAGACATGGTGATACATACCTATAATTCTAACTATGCAGGAGATGAAGAAAGGAGTATCACAAGTTAGAGGCCAGCCTGGGCCATTTAGCATGATCCCCTCTCAAAAATAAAACATAAAAAGGGCTTGGGATGTAATTCCCTGTCTCAAAAATAAGATATAAAAAAGACTGGGTTGTAGTGGGAGAGTGTTTGCCTAGCATTCACCAGGCCTAGCACCCCACCCCCACAAAAAAAAAAAAAAAAGAAATAAAAAGGTATGAAAGACAATACATTTGCCACTCCATCTTGACCCCTTGACTTCTACCCCATCTGCTGATGAAATTCAGTGCAGTTGACTTAGCCCTTCTTGCTAAACTGACATCAGCTTCTATTCCACCACACTGTCCTGATTTTCCTGCTTATCTGGCTATTTCTCTGGTCCTTTGCATATGCATCCTCTTTTCCCAGAACTCTAAATGTGGAACTTTCTCAGAATGTAGTTCCATCCCTTGTCTTCACAATCCATACTGTCTCTCTCCAATCAATTTCATTGGTACTTCTGGTTTAAAAATGCCATTTAGATGCTGATGACTTTGGTATTTCCATCTTGATGCCTGACCTTTATTTTAAACTCTAGATTTACATACTCAACTGCGTATGCATTTGGTTCTTTGAAGGATCTCCAACCTAAATTGCTCAGAAATAAGTTTTTCATCTTCTCCCCAACACTGTTCACCTTCAGTGTTTCTGATTTCTGCATCTAACTGATAGGGTATGCCAGGTACAAGCATTTCATTCTCACATTTATATCACCAACAAAAACATGTAAATATAACCTCCAAAATATATGTCATACTCATCCTTTTGCGAAATAACTAGGTGAGGCAGACCCAGTTCTGTGAAACATGAAGCTAACAGACCCCTGGAAACCCAGGCTCTGTGGCCGTGCGTGGTGGCACATGTCTGTAATCCCAGCAGCTTGGGAAGCTTAAATGGGAGGATCAAGAGTTAGTTCAAAGCCAGCCTCAGCATAAGTGAGGTGCTAAGCAACTCAGTGAGACCCTGACTCTAAATAAAATACAAAATAGGGCTGGGGATGTGGCTCAGTTGTTAAGTGCCCCTGAGTTCAATATCCCGTAACAAAAAAAAAAGTTGCTCTATGAATGGGTGTCATCTGATCATGGATGGGACCAAATAGATTTGTCATCTAAATCCCTTTTAAAAAATTAGAATGACAAACTCTTAAGGTTAAAACAGATCTTATGACACCTTGCCTTGTTCATCAAAGCCTAGAGGATGTAGTTAGTGTCTTACCCAAGTTCCTGCAATTAGTAATGAAAGACAGGATTAGTACCCACCTCTGAATAGTACAATGCTCTTCCACAGCACCATATTGGCAGGCATTCATAACTGGGTTCTGAGAAGTAGGAGGCTAGCCCTCTACAAATGATCTTTTATATCTGAAAATAAGATAAAAAGTGTTTTTGTAGAAATGTTCAGCTCTGTTGTGACAGAGTGAATTTAGCTTTTGTCTTAGCATAAACATGGTTTTATTTATGAAACACTGATCTTAAACAAGAAAACTAACAAGTAACTTGGCTTCAACCCAATACAGGCTAAAATAATGCGATTACTTAGAGTTGATGGCATTTGTGTATTTGCGTAAGAGCTTCATGTTTTTGGATGAAAACTTCTGAGAAATCAATAGCCTTTGCCATCTCTCCCTCAACCATGCCTGGACTCTATTATTGCTTTCACATCTATTCTGATAGAAGCTTTAGCGAAGTGAGATTATATCCTTTAATAGATCAGATAATCCTGTTTCTACAACCAACTTGTCTATAAACCTGATCCACTTAAATAAAATATGATAACAAAATTATGCCTTTCAGTCTCTGAAAACTTGAGAATAGAATGGGAAAAAAAACATGTAATTGAGGCAACCCAAGGAAAGATTAAGGCAGTTGATGAAAAATTATTTTCTTTCAAAACAAAGTTGTATTTTTGAGTGAAAATTCAAATTCTCCTTTCTTTAGGTGAGTTGAATTCCATTGTTACTTTAGTTTAGGTAAATCCTTATAATTAAACAATTAATAGAAAACTACCAGAGTGAGATCTTTTATTATTTTTAGATGAAAAGAGTGAAATTTTAGACAAATAATATTTATCCTAGGAATGAAACTAAGCAACTTTTGTAATAAAACCTGTGAAATCAGGTCTATTTATTTCATCCCATGTGAAATTGTGTAAGAATATCTGCTTAGTAGATATCTAACTTCTGATCTTTGGCAAAAGAAGAATCACTAAATTCATATTTTATATTTATATTGCCAAATATCTAATTATGTCTGTATATCTTAAAATCTTATGGTATGGATAACCCAAGTAAAGGGCATATATAGATTCAGGAAGATCTGTTCTAAATTCTGACTCAGTCACTTTTTCATGACTTTGAACAAATTATTCAAAACTTTCAAGTCTCTGACAATTCATCTGCAAAACTCTAATAATTATTTCTCTCTAAGAAGATTATTGTGAGTATTCGGGTAAATAATTTATTCAAACCTTAAGCACAGTACTTAGCACATAGGAAAGGATCGAAAATTGAATAGGGATGAACAAATGAATGAATGAATGAAATGATACAGTTGAATCTTATTTTATATTTATAGATGACATAACAGGATCTGGCAATGTAATATACAAATTTGACATGCTGAGGAGTCTGCAATCTCATAATAGTGATAATAATAGTGATAGTAACTATCTTTTGGCTTCTGTATTATTTTCCTGAGGTCGTTGTAACAAATAACCACAAACTGGATGGCCTGAAATGAAAGAAATCTAATCTCATCAGTTCTGGTGATCAAAAGACTCAAATAAAGGTGTTTCCAGGGTCATAGGTTTCCTTTGGAGGATCTAGTGAAGAAGTTCTTCTCTTTGCTTCCTCCAGTTTCTGATAGCTCCTTAAACCGTGACCCCGTTTTATCTGCCTTCATGGTCACATTGCCTTCTCTTTTTACCTCTGTCAAAATATCCCTCTGCCTTGCTCTTATAACAACAGTTGTCTTTGGATTTAGGACCCACCAGGATACCCCCTCATGTAAAGAGTCTTAATTTAATTACAGCTACAAAAACTCTTTCTCCAAATGAGGTAACCTTCACGCATCCCAGAAATTTAAACACGGACCCATCACTAGTCCACCCACTGTATTCTTCAAATCCCAGAGAGAATGGCCCCAAGAATCAAAAATTGCTTATGGTTGTAATCTCATAATCTATTGGTAGATATGAAAACGTAATCACTGTAAAATGTATTTAATAGAATTTTTTATAACAGGCTAAAAAAAGAGAGAAATAGTAGATTGACCAATTTCATTGGGAAAGTCAGGGAGAAGTTCATGGAAAAGTAACATTTGAGCTGGGTCCTCATGGATAGGTAGGTGTTGCCAAAAGGAAAAGGAAGTATGCATTTAAATCTCAGGGAACACCCCAAAGTACTAGAGTTGTAAAAAGATGTGGTCACTTACAGAATGTCAGAATGTGGGAGTGACTGGACTGCAGTTTGATTGGTTGTGTTGGGCTCAACTGGGTGGAGTCCAGGATGACAAAATTGACAGATATATTGAAATATATCTGCAGTTAGCTCAAAACTCCTGATTTTTTCTTTCTTTCTTTCTTTTTTCTTACAGATAGGAAAGATATTATCTGTGCTTCCTATGAAGATTGGAATGGGATGGGAACCACCTGGAGATTTGGAAAGCTAGTCAAAGGTTTTGTAATAGCACAGAGGAGACCCGAGGCAGTGATAGTGAGGATAGAGAAGGTGGTGTACCCAAGAGGTAATTCTGAAGTCATAGTTCTAAGACAAATGTAAAGGGAGGACTCCAATATGGGCTACTGGTTGATACTAATAGAAATAGAAATTCTAGATACAAATGCCCACTGTCCTCACCTCGCTGTGATATTTGTCATTACCTGGGGCCATCATGCTCCTCCAGACTTCTACACAATGACACTGGTGCCTCTTTCCCCTCATTCTGAATGTTCTTTTCTTCTACACTGCTATTGTCTAGCTAACTGCTCATCTGTAGAAATTTCATTCATGTGTTGCTTCTTTCAGGAAGTTGTCTCTGACCTACTTAAATTTAGTGATGGACCTGGCACACCTTGGTCTTAATCCTTATTAAACTCTTTTTTCAATTGTCCACTTTATTGTCTTGCCTGTGAATTCCTTCAAGGCAGGAAACTTGACATTTATTTTTCAATTTCTAGCACCTGTATTATGTTTGGCCTGACCAGGAAAGCATTGTAGTTTAGTGAATTGAAAAAAAAAGAAAGAGAGAAAGAGAGAGAGAAGAAAAGAAAGAAAGAAAGAAAGAAAGAAAGAAAGAAAGAAAGAAAGAAAGAAAGAAAGAAAGAGAAAGAAAGAGAGAGAAAGGGAAAGGAAAGGAAGGAAGGAAGGAAGGAAGGAAGGAAGGAAGGAAGGAAGAAAGAAAGAAAGAAAGAAAGAAAGAAAGAAAGAAAGAAAGAAGAAAGAAAGGAAGAAGAAAGAAAGAAAGAAAGAAAGAAAGAAAGGTAGTTGGAGGAGTAGTGGACCCAGAGAAGTTAATGAAAGTTAAAGAGCTCTTGACCCTGATTTGGTATTGACAATGCCTTTTGGTCCAAGGTCACCCATACTCAGCAAGAATTAGCAAATGAAGCAAAGACTAAATGACTGAAATTGCAGGTTACTTCTTGCTACTCATATTCTGGCCCCTTAATGACAAAGCCTGCAATGTCTGTCTAACACCTCTCTTTGGGATCAATTCCTAATCATCTCCTATATTTTTCCAGCCCATGTGTCTTGGAGTGACAAGAAAAAAGTTAACAGGTCGCAAAAAAATCAGACACTCCAAATCAAATCTGCCCTTCTCTTTTTTATCATAAGTCCCTGGGAAATGTTTCCTCTCCTTGGTTATTGTCATTGGGCAACCGAATATCTGATGCCAGCACATCACCATATAAAGAAACAGAGAATTTATGAGATAAGTTTAATTGGGAAAAAGAAAAAAAGAGTCTGTGAAGAGAAAGCAAGTACTAGCCATCAACCTTTTGTCTTAGGCAACAAAAAATGATTATTGCCACTTCTCAGCTGCAGAACCCATCAGGCCATATGAGACAATACATGCTAGTAAGGAGACACTTTGGTGGAACTGCTATCTCTTTGTGATTAAAAAAAAAGCCTGAGGTAAAGTTACTTACCAAGATTTTCCTACACTTTAGCCCTTGGGAAATCATTTTTTTTTTTTTTGAAAGTTAAATAAGATAAAGTAGATTGAAGGAAATCACTGTTTCAAAATGTAAATGCGTGACATTTAGCATCTGCATTTTTTTTAATGAGTGGGAATTATGTTTCACAATGTTCTGTTAATGCTGTTATGCAGATTAGTACAGACCTGGAGATGGAAAGAAATAAGGCATAGCCTAAAGACATGAATTAGAAACCAATTAAAACAAACTGTCAGGTGTAAGCTATGATGCCCATGCCCCCAGGCTTGTTCTTATTAAAAATGGAAAAGTGCAGGTGAAAGTGTTTTTCAGTACTTTGTATTAACTTCACCATAAGACATTTATTAAGATTAATCCTAATTTTAGAATAAAAATTAAAAATGCTAAAAATTCAATTTTAAAACAAACTGAGGTCAAGCAACAAATAATAATATTAGGACTATAAAGTAGCCAAGGTCTTCAGATGTTTGAATTGATTATTAGAGGGCTGAGATTTTATGTCCAATCTTATTCTTAAAGTTATAAATTAGGAAATGGTACTATGTACTTCAATACAATTATACTTTCTTCCCTCTCTTCTAGCTTCCACCTTCCAATAAATGAAACCATTATCTACTTTTTCTGTAGCTCGATTTGGAGGCATGGTCAAGAGTGAATTTTTCTGGATCAAAAAACTAGGAAAAGACTTTTTGTGGGGAGAGGGGAGTACCATGGATTGAACCCAGGGGCACTCAACCACTGAACCACATCCCCAGCCCCTTTTTAATTTTTTATTTTAAAAGACTCACTAAATTGCTTAGAGCCTCACTAAGTTGCTGAGGCTGGCCTCAAACTGTGATCCTCCTACCTCAGCCTCCTGAGTGCTGGAATTACAGGTGTGTGCCACCACATCCAGCAGGAAAAGACTATTTGACATGGTACTAAGAAATTTTGAAAGACACTAACTGCATAGATGGTTTGAAGCAGTGATCCTTTGATTAAATTAAACTCGTGTGATTCAGGTTTAGAGTGGAGGAGGGCTTCAAAGGGAATTTTCTCTTGAATTCAAAAGTCTTAGGGCAATATTTAAGGGCAGGGAGGAAAATAAAACAGTTGTCATTCTATCTTATTTGTACCATCTTGTGGAATAAGTTGAGGAAAACGAGCATGCTCACCAAGGCAGGTGAGCAGGGAGTAGTCTTCATTTAGGAAGGAGTTCAGTGTTTCTGTGGTCACACCAAGGTCAACGTGGCAATCCACTTTCGAGTCATCAAATTCGCAAAGAAAAACCCTGCATAAAATGAATCAGAACTCTCTAAAAGTCTTCACACAGATCATGCTTCCAGTGTCGGAAACAACGCAAAAACGAAATGGCCAGTTTGGCGGATTGTAACAATATATTTTTTTTTTAATATTTTTGTTTTTACAGACTGCATTTTGATTCATTGTCCACAGGTGGGGTGCGGCTTTTCATTTCTGTGGTTGTGCACTATGTGAATTCGCGCCATTCATGCAATCATACATATGCATAGGGTAATACTGTCTGTTTCCTTGCCACTTATTTTTAACAAGGACAGGTTTCTTTCTCTTCCTGTCTCCCTACTCCTCCTTAATCTCTCTAGCTTCCTAAGATCAGGGGAAACAGGATTACCTAAAAAAAAAAAAAAAAAAGAGAGAGAGAGAAAGAGAAGAGTTGGTTCTAGGGGAACATGATGCTGTGATCAACTGTTCTGGGGGGACTAGAGTCAATTCTCTAAATGTGGACTAAAGTGATAAAATAAGGAACACAAGGAAAAGACAAAGAGATGGAAGTCTGTTGATGATGAAGACTTCCTACCAACCTGAGATGTAGGCCTCCCTGGGAGACAGTGGTCTCATCATTATAGGGGAGAATCAAATATAGACTGAATATCTTTTTTGAATATTTATAAAAGTATATTCAAGTCCTATGGGGTGGGTGGATTGATCTATTGACTCACAAGAGTTCTTCAAACTGTGATAATCTATATTTCTTTGAGGTGTTAAATGCTATACAAAGAACTGTCCACAATGGAGAAACTAGTACTAGGTTAACCCTTCTAATGTAAATAATTTAAAAAGTGGAAATAATATATGAAATAACTGCTTCTGTTTTAAACATTGACAAAGATTATTGCAAGACTTTCATCTTTGAAGGAAAGGAAACAAATGAAGTGAACCCAATCATTTCCCCAGGTTTCTACAGGCAGGAACCTTCTAGATTGCTTCATGGAAAAACTGTAGCACACTGCCTAGAACACTGTAGTCTTACTGAATTGAAGAAACATCTATCAGAATTTGGGGAGGATTGCATGACTACAATTGATGAGGCCAAATTGAAGAAAAAAAAAAACTAATCAAAGAAAGAACCCCAGAAATTTGCAAAAGTCTCTTGACACTTTGGTAAATGCTATGCATAGGGTGAAACACCACAAGACAGAACATCAAAAAACTTTTGGAGGAAACATAGTATTAGGTAATGATAAACTGAAAAACAATATAAGCTCATGGATGGCAGAACTGGAAGATGTTCAAGTTCCAACTATCCCAAGTGAAGTGGGCTTGCTAAATATGCTAGGCATCCGGTAGAGATACCAGAAAGCTCATAGATTAAAAGTAGAACTAAACCAGTTCTTTGGTAAAAACTACTCTAGACTACGGAATCCGGCCTCCCAACCACCTGTCAATCTGGGTTCCAGCCGCCTCTTACACTACAGGAATTTCCCGCTATGGTAATCTTCCTGCCTCCCACTTTACGACCTAACGTGCTATTTGTTCCTCCGAGTCCTTGGGATTCCAATATCTGGAGAGGCCACTCGCCATCTTGCTTTTCTTCTTTCTTTTTCCCCCAGCAGACGTGAATCGTCTGCATAAAATAAATTCCCTTGTGTGAGACCTCGTATCTGTGGAGTGTTTTTCTGGGAGCTATCCACCAGCCACAACTGCTCCTAACATAGACACATAATAAAAAAGCACTTTTTAAAAAATTTTTAAAACATCAATGTGATTTCCAAGTAAATGAACTGTCTGTTGTGATTAAAACAGATCTTCTACATATGATCAAAGATTTAAAAGGAAATCGAGAGAAATTTTTTTAAAAATGTACTATGTACGTTTTACATTTGTAAAAGCTGAAGGATATAATATATGAAAAGTAGCCCTAGGTAGGCTTAAAAACAGAGTATACATGTAAGAGAAAAGATTTAGGAACATGATGATGTGGCAATAGAAAATGACCTGAGCAAATAGGGGGGGCGGGGTGGATGGGTTGAAATAAACAAAGCAGAATTTCAATTCCCACTAGGATAATGTGAAGCAGTCTTACCGAAATGTAATTGGATCCTATGGAGGAAACAGAGACAGAAATTTTATCTGAATAAATACTGAGCAAACACTTTCTATATTTAATGAAAAATATCAACATACAAATCCAAGCAGCTCAATGAACTCCAAGAAAAATAAACACAGTAAAGGTCAAAAGGCATACCATAATCAAACAATGATACAGATAAAATTTTAAATCAGCCAAAGAAAAAGAGAAAGGTATAAACAGTGTGAAAAAGAAAAAAGAATGGGAATTGATTTCTCATCAGAAACAATGCAAACTAGAAGACAATGAAATAATATTTAAAAAATGCTAAAAGGGAATAAAGGAAGGTCATCAAAATTGAATATGATCTGCAGTAAAAATATTTTCAAAAATGAAAATTTTAAAAAGAAAATTTCAGGAAAAGAGCTAACTAAATTCTAGATAACTCATGGATAAAAGGAAAAATCAAAAGAAAAATTACAAATTATTTTAAATGGAAAGATAATAAATACACAACATGAAAACTCTGTTACCTAGGTAACAGTGCCTAGATGTAAATGTGTAACTTTTAAGCTTATATTGGTAAAGAAAAAAAGTTTAAATGATCGAAGTTGTCACCTTAAGCAAGAAAGAGAGAAGTAAAAGAAACAAGAATAAACAAAAGAAAAGAAATATAAAGAAAACTGAAGTCAAGAAATAGTGAATAAAGAATACAAGAAAGCAAGTCATCAAAGGAAAAAGTGAATTCTTTGAAAAGATCAATTAAGTTAACAAACCTCTAGATGGACTGACCAAGAAGATAAAAGGAGACACAGTTATCAATATCAGTAGTGCAAAAAGGAAAACCTCTTCTCAAAAATCTATACACATGAAAATGATAATAAGAGAATATTATGAACAAATTTACTATTGTCAATAGATTATCATTATAAGAAATATTAAAACAAAATTCTTAAGACTTAAAAGAAAGTGGTAACAGATGAAAAAAACAAATCTACCCAAAGAGAAGAACACTGGAAATATTAAATATATTCATATATATAAAAGACATGATTCTTGCTTTTTAAATTTATTAAAATGTTGATTGACTACTCATAATTACAAAAAAGCACAAATAAGAACAATACATCTTATCTATGGAAAAATTGCATGAATGAAAACCTAAATAAATGTAATAAGTCATATGTATGGACAGAATGACCCAATGCAATAAAGATGATAATTCTGTAAAAATTAATGCACACAAACGTGCCACAATGAAACTCATTATTCTGTATAATTATTATGTTCTGATAAAAAATAAAAATTTAATACATAAGTGGACCAGCATTTCAAATATTATACCAAGTATCATTATGAATCTTTTTCTAATCCTTTTTTTGTTTACATTTTTATTGTAAACAAATGGGATACATCTTGTTTCTCTCTTTGTACATGAAGTAGAGGCATACCATTTGTGTAATCATACATTTACCTAGGGTAATAGTTTTTGATTCACTCTGTTATTTTTTTCTCCCCTCCACCCCTCCCACCCCTCTTATCCCTCTATAGAGTCCCTCCTTCCTCCATTCTTGTCATTATGAATCTTGACAAACTTATTATAAAATTGACATTAAGGGTAAAAAATAGAAACACACATAGATTTCCTACCAGAAGTCAAATTAATTATAAAGCAATAACATGTAATACCATATAATATTAAGAAAATCAAAGACAAAGAACAGGATAGAAAGTTCATAAGTAGAACCACAAATAAAGGGAAGTTCATTTAAAGCAGAGGTGTCATTTTAGAACAGTAGAAAAAGTATGAGCTATTAGATAAAGAGTACCAGGGAAATTGGTTATTTACATAAAAAACATTAGATTCCATGAAACCATTAAAAAAATCGATTCCAGATGTATGTATGTGTGTATGTGTATACACATATAATTAATCAGACTTAAACTCAACCTTCGAAAAAGAAAAGATTAGTAAATTGCAAGACAAAGAAATCATAAGCAAAATGTATTGAAAATGATACTATGAAAAAGTTTATGAAGTGTCACAGATAAATTTCTGATTTTTCTGACTATATAAAGAATTATTTATCATCAAAGGGGGAAAATCTCAAAACATGACATAAAAATGGCATTTGAACATGATAAAAATATTCATCTTTATTCATAATGAGAGAAATGATAATTAAATCAACTGTGTGATATAATTTCTTACTTATCCGGTTGGCAAAAATTAAAAAGTTTATTAACTCACTCTGTCAGTGAAGCTATGGAGAAACAGATTATCTCACAAATTACTGGGACGAGGGCACTACCCTATGGAAGGGAATTTGGTGACATCTAACAAATTAAGTGTTTACTGTTTATGGAGTAATCCTGCTTCTAGGGATTTGCCTGAAGATGGATTCCCACAAAGAATCCAAGTTACCCATGCATTATATTTATAAAGGCAATGCATAGAAAATACCTTAACAGCCATTCATGGGAGACAGAATAAATTATGGTGTAACTATAACATGAAGTACTGTGAATTTAGAGAGGGGTAGAACCAATAAGGAGCTTTCCCCCAAAAATATGTGGATCAAAAGCAAAACAGTCATCTGTTCTTTTTTATTTTTATTCTTTGGAAGAAAGAAGAGACAATAAGAATATGTATTTTCTTATTTTTGCTCAAAAGAACACAGGGAGGGTAAAAGATAAATTTAAATGGATGAAAATATGAGGGAAGAATTCAGATAGGGGTATGAGACATACATAGAGCTAAAGACACAGCAGATAGAGATTGTGACACAGATAACAGAGATATAGATGATAAAGTTAGAGATAGAGATAAAGACAGAGATTTAGCTATGATGGAGCTAGGGATGATAGAGAAAGAGCCATAGAGAATAGAGATAGAGATAGAGAGATAGAGATAGAGATAGAGATAGAGATAGAGATAGAGATAGAGATAGAGATAGGATAGAAGTAAAGAGAAGGATAAAGACAGAATAGGGGATAGAGACAGAAAGAATAGAGGTAAAGTGATAGAGACGGGGATGACAGCGATAGAGAGGATAGAGTGATAGAGATGAGATGATGGAGGGGGGAGAGAGAGAGAGAGAGAGAGAGAGACAGCGATATAGATTAATATTTACCAACAACCAAGCCAGCCTTAGTTTATTGTGGCATTTTCTCTCTGTGATGTTTTTTGCTATTTGCTTTTTGCTTTTTGCTTTATTATTTTCAATTTGCTACTTAACTAGCTTCCAATTTCTGGCTGACTTTCTCAGACAGAATAGGGTACATTTTATTTGAAACTGTAGATTTTAATAAATAAAAGGTTTTAACTTTTTTTTTCCACATTAAATTACATGGCAGGTTTGCCAAACTGATTTCTGCCCCTCGCCTTTAGCTCTTTTTCCTCCTGTTTTTTTTTTTTTTTTTTTTTTTTTTTTTTTTTAATTGAGAAATAGTCACTTTATCCTACTGAGAAGTTAAAAAAAAAAAAAAAAAAAAACACTAAAATAGATCTTATCCAAACCCAGTTAGGTTGGAATGGAGAACGGTATGGAGTATTGTGTTTTTATTGAATAGTGATAAGAAGTTATATTAAATTATTGACTAGGAGACAATGCATCTAATGCCCTCTTTTCCTATGACTATTCCATGGGTACTTGCAAAAACCCACAGAAAAAATTATTTGGACAATGATCAGCAAATCCAGATATATATGTATAATCTCAAAGAAATTTTGCTGTGTAAATTCTGCAGACGTATGAATGTAACCAAATGCTTGCATGGTAGAAACATTCTATATGAACATTAAAATTGCAGTCAAGGACAATGCGTGAGTAGGAAATTTTTCACAATTTTTTCTCAGCCAAAAAAGGGTGACTAGCAGCTTACCTGGTAAGCTTGATGTTATTACTATCAAAGTAAACTTGATCCCTTTCTATCAAAGAATGTAGCATGGGGGGAAAAGGGATGGGCTACCCCATCCAACTTTCTTAATTCTGTCCACAGTGCCCTACATGCTACATGGTCTGGCTCTAACTACATCTGACGCCATCTTGCACAATACCGTCTGCTCTAACATGATCTCTTTCTCAAACACTAATGCTAGTCCCAAATTTAGGCCTGTGCAATGACTTTTCCTCTGCCTAAAATGCTCTTTTCAAGATCTTGTATAGTTGGAGACTTCTTTTAATTCTATTGTAGCTCAAGAGCCCTCACCTTAGAAGCTACCCCACCTGACCACCAATCACTTCCATCATACCACTCCATTTTATTTTTGATTATTCTTATTGCTATCTGAAATTGCCTTATTTATTCATTTATTTTCAAAGTCCATTTGGGCTGCTATAATATTTGTATAAACTGCAAGTTTATACATAATAGAAAGTTGTTTCTTCTTATTCTGAAGGTTGGAAAGTTCAAGATCAGGGTGAGTTTTGGTGAGGGCCCACTTCTTCATAGACAGACATCTTGTCACTGTCCCTCATGCAGTGGAAGGGACTAGCAAACTTTCCAAAGCCTCTTTAGTAAGGACACTGACCCAACTCATGAGGGATCTACCTCCCAAAGGCTCCACCTTCTAAGACCATTACCTTGAGGGTTAAGATCTCAATGTATAAGTTTTGGAGGCATACAAAAATTAAGTTAATAGCATTGTCTTATCTATTTTGTGTTTGAACCTATTAAATGGAAGTTGCACAAGTATAAGAACCAAACCTGTCTTGTTGACTATTGATTGAAATGCCAATCTGAAGAATAGCACAGTCTCCCATCATAATACACAGTAAGCACCAGGAAGTACTTGTTCAATGGATAACTGAATGCATCACAAAATGCCAGTCTTTGAAAGGTATGTGGCAGATAGAATAATATCTCCTTCTAATACGCCCAAGCCCTAATCCCTAGAAACTATGAATACATCATTTTTTATGACAAAACACACTTTTCAGATGTGGTTAAAAATTCCGAGGAACAGTATCCTGAATTATTCAGGTGTGTCTACTCTAATAACAAGAGATAGGTAAGTCAGAGTTAGAGAAAGATGGAAAGATGCTATGCTGCTGACTTCAATGATGTAAGAAATGATCAAGAAGCCAAGGAATGCAGCTGGGAAAGGCAAAGGGACCAGATGGATTCTCCCCAGGAGCCTCCAAAGGGAATGCAACCTTATTGACACCTTGATTTTAGCGTAGTGAGATCTGTGTCATACTGCTGACTTTCCAGCCCACAAGATAATAAATTAATGTTGTTGAACACCACCAAGTTTATGGCCATTTATTACAGAGGCAATAGGAAACTAAAGCAAAGGCTAAGTTGGCTCTTCCCAGTGTATTAGCAGCACACTCACATTAACAATTTAGAATTCTCCAGGAAAACAGAACACAGGTGGGGGGTTGGAGGGAGCAATGGACAGAGACAGAGAATACATTTTGCTATATATGTAAATAAAGTGAGAGGGATAGGAAGAAAGAGGGAAAAAGGAATTTATTTTAAGGAACTGGCTCACATGATTGTGGAGGCTGGTGTTCTAAAATATGCATGGTAGACCAGTAGACTGGAGACCTAGGAAAATGTTGATGTTACAGCTCAAGTTCAAAGACAGTCTGAAGGAAGAATTTCTTCTTCCCACAAGACCTCAGTCTTTTTCTGTTAAGACTTTCAACTGATTGGATGAGGTATGCACACATTATGGATGGTAATTGCTTTACTCAAAATCTACTGATTCATCTTTACAAATATCTTCAAGCATCATCCAGATGGGTGTTTGACCAAATATCTGGGAGCTATGACCTAACCACGTTGACACATCAATTTAACCATCACAGGATGTCAGGAGAAGGGCTACCCAGGGATCACCATCCCAATGATTGTTCTTGCCACTCTGATGGAAATATTTGTTCTGGATTCTCAGGGACGAAGGCTCTTCACAGAAACAAAGCCATAAGTACAAGTTATTTGGCAGTACATTTCTCTATACTGCGCCCTCTGCTGGTCTGGTAAGATCAAGATTAAACCATACATTTTCTGACTCAGTACCCTACACAGGGAATCTGGATTTAGCTGTTTGCTCTAAAGTAGTGAAAGTGAAGAAGTACCAGTCTCTAGTTTTTCACCCATGTGTTAAATATATTTGTGCGAGGGAGGGGGTTTATTTTTATTTGTTTTGTTCTGTTTTTAATACTACCTGCAGTTGGTTTGCTTTTCTTGTAAAAATAATTATCTGGATTTGCTTCCAAGGAACAAGAGTTCCAAGGTATCATTCTGGTACGGGCTTGAATCTCCAGTTACCAATATGTAGAATCTGAGTGTGCATAGTCCTAGTGGAAGTAGATCAATAGGTGGAGTTGGTACCTATCTAAAAACCAGTTCTATCTGAAGCCAGTATTATCCCTGGGTTTTTCAGTTATCTACATCAATAAATTCCCCTTTCGCTTAAGTCAGATTGATATGATTTTTTAAAAAGTCATTTTCAAGTAAATGAATACTAAATACATTAAGATGAGTTTTTGGAGTGGTCTACAAAAACATGAACCCAGAATGTGAGATTGAATGTGAGAAGATAGGTCCATAAAGGTTTCTAGTCAAAAATTAAAACAATCTTTAAGCTCCTGGTACATACCAAGAGAAGTGGACTCCAAAAAGAAATGCAGACCCCTGAACAGGCATCCTTTCCAGGACCCATATTTAAGCATAAGGAAGATCCTGCCACAGACCAGAACCAGGAGCTGAGGGAAAAGAGAGAGGATGGTATTCATCTCAGAGAACAGTGCCAAGGTCAGCTAGACTGATGACCAAAGGAGTTTGACCTGCCAGAGCAGTGAGTCATTGACTTCCCTGCCATGGGATAGGATGCATACTCTGAACTTGGATCTGGTGTGCATATTTTCCAACATTCCTCCCCATCCTTCCTAAATTAGAGTTTTACTTACCCGTCACTGGTCCTTCCTCCACCATTGCACGTTGGATGTGTTGTGATGGTTAAACTTACTCATTAGGCATGAATCTTCCAATCTGACTGGGGACACACCGCTAGGAGATTTTAGATTTAGAAATGGATATATTAACAAGACTTTGATCTGTGTCTCTTTAAGGTTTCACATTTGGGACAAAACAAAAGGAAACAGAGGTTTCATCTGTTGTTTTTGCCAATCTTTACCTCTTCTCTTGTTTTGAACACGGTGTCCTGATTTCCCCACATCCAGCTCATGTGCTTGGCATGAAACTGACTCTACTTTAATCTACAGGTCACATTCTGTGACCAAGTTTATGTCACTCTGTTTGTACCACTTTCTCTTCACAGTGTTTGGGTTAATGTCAGGGACATAAGCCAAGTCTATCCAATCAGGACAATGAGACTGGATTCTGTATTATTGAATGGAGAAGTGGACTTTCTTTTGTGTTACTGAAAGCCTGAGTCTTCCAGTTCATCTCTAGAGTCGAAAATGGAACCAACTCAGGGGAAGCAGAACCAAGAAATAAATCTGGTGACATCATTTGAATGAGGAGCCAAACTCTTATGCAAACAACTTGCTTTCTAAACAAATATATTTCTCGATGTATCAGTCATACACTACTTAAGCCCTTTTGACTCAAGTTGTTGGTCATTTCCAAATAAAAGCATTGCAGCTAACATAACTCCTTTATCCTATGGGATTGACTTTTGTTGGAATTGGCAAGAGAATGAAGTTTTGTTGAACAAGATGTTCCATCTTGATAATCCAACTGCTGCTATTCTCTGTGGTACGAAACTTTAGTGGCATTTCTGCCCACATTTTGTACCAGTGCAGGATTTACCCTTTCCAATTCCCATCCACTCTACCCTTCTCATCACCTTCTCCAGACAACAGCTCATGATGGGCCCCCCATGAGGAAGTGAATGCTACAATACCACAAGATTCTTTGCTGAAAATAATTTTTTGAGTGCTTGTTTTTTAACCTCTAAGTTGTTTATTAAGAATATTAAAAAAGGGAAGTAAAAAGTTGCTTAGAATTTTATAGTTCAAAGATAATTTAACATTTATCTAGTGATTCAGATTCACAGTTTACAGATAAAAGGTTTACTGAATAAATGACAAAAGGTGTATATGCATTGTGTTAACTATAAGCAACAAATTTCCCAAATGCCATAGATTGAAAAAAGATAAAATGAACAAGATAATATTTTTCTGTCATTTGGATAAAATATGAAGATCAGCAGTTTTGGTAGAGAGTACTCCTCCATCACTCACAGGTTTTCTACCCTTCCATTATATAATAAATTTACAGGATATAGAATCTGATTGTCCAGCTGGATTATACCTCTTGGCTTCCCCAGCATTCAGGTCCGACCAAAAAACTATTCTGGTCTAATCAATACAATGTAAGCAAAAGTGATGGGTGCCTTTAGTCATTGGGTATGTGCTTGTTGTATTCTCTTTATTCCCACTTGTTTCAAATGGCAAAGGGTAATGCAGTCTCAATGCATGCGTGTATACTCTGAGTATGGACCACTGAGTGATTTTGAGTGGCACAGCTTGCCTTTTCACTCTGAGAAGGAGAAATGATATTATAACTTGCTTGAACCATGACATCAAAAGGCAATCTTCTAAGGAAGCTTGATTTTCCTTGTAATCAATACTGTGGTCCCTGGCTGCCATAATGGTTCTGTGGTGTTTGGCATCCCAAATCCTTCTATCCTACTGCCCTACTTTTCTTGATTTCAGTCAAAGATACTTTAGGGTCAAATGGTCTGTAGAAGTCCCTACCACTGTACATGCACTTTGAGCAACAGGAAAAGGAAGAGGAAAAAAACAGAAGAGATGATGCCCATATTTTCTAAAAAGACTTTCCAAAAGTACCATCATGCACTTCCATTTATATCTTACTGGCAAGAGTGTCATCACTTGACCTTACTTAGCTATAAGAAAACTAAATCTTTAGTTAGGTGGCAGTGTGCCCAGCTATAAAAATCTGGGTTGTTGTACTAGCAAGGAGGTTGACCACAGGAGAAAAAGTAGCACTCTTATATAAAGAGAAAATTTAATTTCTTTAATTTCTTATCAAAAGAAAAATAAAACAGTGAAGTTCAGTGTAGATGTGGCAGAAAAGGAGAAGTTCTATTGGAAATGTTTTCAACCTGAGCCATCAGAGGACAAAGATAAGATTCTAGAACTTTCATTGAAATTTTTACTGCTAGGAGTCTCAAGCACTAATTCCATTTCCAGCTTCTGCAGTATTATAAAATGGATGTGAATAGACTGTAAATTGGTGAGGAATTCACTTAGGTCAAATCAAAGCTGAGAATTTCTCCACATATACAGTGAAAATGAGAAGCGTCCAGGAAGAGATTTTCATTTTTTTGTGTGACTTAAGTGAAGAACAGCCTGCAACCAAGACCATCATCCAAAACCATTTACACTGTGGCTACTCAGGCTACTTTTGTCTTATTCTAATGAAGATAAATGTCCAAATTTTAACTTAGGTTTAGTTTTCTTGTCCACACTCTTCTTTCTCAAAACATCCTATGAAGTCTTTCTTGACCGAATTAGAAAAGCCTACCTAGCAAGATCTTTTGCTGAACACAGGAAATATTAAAAGTCTTCAAATTGTCATCTTTCCTTAAGCATGATCACAGTATATAAGGCACAGTTTATATACCCATTAGTTCTTGCCATTGAAAGAGAGAATATTCTAATATGTTCTTACATGTTACCGTAAGAGGCAGAAACATTGTAATTTTTCATTTTAAATAGAAAATATCTACAAGGTGTGATTGCATACACCCTGAGTCCCTCAGCAACTTAGGAGGCTGAGGCAGGACACTCAAAAGTTCAAAACCAGTCTCAGCAACTTAGTAAGGCCCTGAGAAACTTAGGAAGAACTTGTCTCCAAGTTAAAAAAAATATTAAAAATTTAAAAAGGACTGTGTATGTGACTCAGTGAGGTTAAGTGCCCTTGGGTTCAATCCCTGACATCAATCAATCAATCAATCAATAGATAAATAAATAGAAATTTTCCTTTATATGATAATTCTTTTATATATATAGTGACTAATAAAAACATGTCCTGTAATAATTTCCTAATAATCTCTAATATTTTAACCTTATTTCCTCTTCAATGATAATAAAAATTATAGTCATATCAAAAATAATAGCATAATAATAAAAATACAATAATGTAATAATAATAATATAATCATATAATAATAATTCATATATTGTCCCTGCAGGTGTCAGATACTGCTCTAGAACTGCATTTTTCATTCTCATTTTATCTTCACAGAAATGTTATACAGTACAGATTACTGATTTCATGTTATTGATGAGAAAAACTAAGACTCAGAAAGAATAAAGACAGGGATAAACCTCATGTTACTGAAGTCTAGTGTGTTCCTGTAGACTTCTGTGTCCTTTGAGGCAGGAAGATGGCTTGCACTGCTTCACCCATCCAAGTCCCTCTGGGATCCCTTTGTCCACCTGTTCCATTTGGTCCATGGAATCTCCAAGAGTACATTATCAGTACCCAGTTTTCAATTTTAGACTACGACAAATTTAAAACTCACTTCCACTTCACTCTAGCCCACACAAAAAGTTGTCCTTTTCTGAGAAAAGAGTAAATTAAAAGAAAGAAAATTACCTGGTCTTACCCTCTCACCCCAACCCTCCTAGGCACAATAGATAGAAACCAGTCAGCTAAGTACAGGGGAGCTGGCAACGACACTACTATTTTTCCAGAATCATCTTCCATCCCATGCTATTGCCATATTCTAGGGCTGTCCTGGTAGGAGCATAAATTTTACTGTCCCCTGGAGCTGCCATGAGAGCTTGTTAAACAGGAGAAGAATTAACATTTTCATTCAGTATGTCCTCCCTTTGGAAATGCTTTATGATTAGCTTGTGCATTTCCCTTAGCAACCTTTTCTGTCTTTTAGGAAAATGGAAATAAAATATTTGACATTTACTTCATAGAAAAATTCAGAATAACATTAAGGAAAACTCTGAGTCATTTCTCAAACTAGTTGGAGGGAATGTGGAGCAGACATATTTTGTACCCAGTGAATAATCTTGATGCATGTTTTACCTGTGCAGAAAAGTAAACATGTGGCCACACTCTATTCCCCTGAGCAGAGACTACAAATAAAAATAACCTGGAGAATGAGAAAATCTGGTTAAAGTTACCAGAGCAAGAAAACACATACTCCCTTCTAATGATGACCCTCATTTCTATTAGACTCTTACCAACATGGCTGTGCTACCTTTTCTGTTGGTCTGGTGGACCCTTGACAGTATGAGTTCTGTTCCTTCAAATGATAGCATTTTTCCTGGAGAGAAAAAGGAGAAGGGAGTTATTGGGACATTTCTAATATATTTAATTTATAAATTGGATACAATTTTAGAATTTCCTTTTCTCTCCAGGTAAAAATAATTTTGAATATTTTTAATAATGTGAAAACCTAGAAAAACAAATGAAAGATGTCTAGATAGTATTGGGTAGATCATGTGCCTGACTATTATATGGCATCTCATAATCATTATATAGGTATAACCAATAGCCAATATCTAAGTGTCCATACTTTGATACTTTATAGGTATTGCAAATCCACCATGTCTATAGTTCAACTTATGACCACCCCAAATCTCTGAACTATCCATCTTTCTCCCTGTCTCTGTGAATTCCTATCTGTATGTTTTCATGCCTGGATAACTTGGAGTCTTTCTTGACATCATCCTTATCCCCATTACTAGTATCCAGGCTATCCTCAAGTCCTTCTCTTTGACCTCTAGATTATTGTTAGATTTATATACTTTTCTCATTTCCATAGGACCACCAAAGGTCAAAGTGGTCTGCTGGTTTCTTCTATAGCTTTCTGACTCTCTCTTACCCTATTTTAAGTGCTACCAACTCTGTCATTAAAATAACCTGTAAAAATACAAACATCACTATAACCAGCCCTCTATATTCAATCAACCATAAATAAAAAATATTTGGAAAACAATTGCCACTGTATCTAACTTTTTCTTGTTATTTCTTACATAATACAGTCTAAGAAGTCTATTTGCCTAGCATTGTTTTTATGTATTTAATTTAGGGATAATTTAAAGTACACAGAAGATGTGAATAATATAGCATTTTATATAAGGAACTAGAACATCTGCAGATTTTCTTATGTCTGGGGTATGAGGGGAGGGTTCCTGGATCCAATCTCTCAGGGAGAGCAAGGGAGACTGGGTGCATTTTCTTGATTAAAATCCATGCAGCTTCTCATTATTCCAGGACAAATGTCAAAGTTCTTTTCATAGTCTTATGGCCCAGATAGGCTAGACCCCATTTACCTCTAAAGCCTCCTCTTAAGCCAGCTTCCTACCACTGTCTGGGAGAGTGTTTTTGTGTGTGTGTACATGTGTGACGATGGGTGTTGGTGTGGACTGGTATGTATGTGTTCGTGTGCTTTATAAAATTGTTAGAGAAGTGATAGAGAATTATCTTTTCCTTTCACAGTGGATCTGTGCTGTTGCCCCATTGGTTTGTGCCTATATTTCAGAGACGCTTTACCACCACCGAGAGTTAGAAAACGTTCCCTGGTGCCCTGCCAGGATCCCGCAAATCAATGATCCAGCAGCACCAGGTTCCGGCCCAATGGCGCACAAGTCATTTTCACTTCCACTGTCCACTGCACACCCTCCTAAGGAGCAACCTTCTTGCCTAGGGTGTTCACTTCGGGAAGTCCTATTAATCATCACAGTTGCAGTTCCTGGGCCAGTTCTTATAGCTGGGTGCTGAGAGCTGTTTCTCAAGTGTAATGGCCCTCAACCTGTTAAGGAATCCCCCTCCCCCCCTTTTAATATCCTGTCATAAGATTAATAGTTCAAACGTGAGGCCACATGCAAACACCCTGATAAGATCTTCCTTAATGAAAAGCAAGCAGAGACTTTCTTCTGAGAACATATGTCTTTTGAGAAATTCAAAGCAAATTGGAGATAACATGTAAAATGTCTCAGGAAAAGAAAAAGTTCTAAATGAGGACATTTATCATCATCATAGATTCATGTGGGCTGTCAAGACACAATAAAGATTTTAACTCATTTTGTCTCAGGCAGCCTTTTCCACGAAGACCTTCATTAACAATACTCCCTGCTTGACCTGTTTCTGCCCAGCCTCATCTCCCACTGTGGAGGACCGGGTGTGAAATACATCTTTTCAAATGGATGTCATTGATTTTAATATACCTTTAATAATACTCCTGCTCAGTGTTTTAATTACTCATACTTTTTTGGTATTTCCGCCCTCAAGCGATTTTATCTAATAAATCTGATAAGTGCAGTTAGATTCT
This sequence comes from Sciurus carolinensis, assembly GCF_902686445.1. Classification (NCBI taxonomy): domain Eukaryota; kingdom Metazoa; phylum Chordata; class Mammalia; order Rodentia; family Sciuridae; genus Sciurus; species Sciurus carolinensis. The sequence goes on from NC_062221.1 coordinate 113,980,937, forward strand.
GACACCCAGATATTAGATCTAGAGTTTATGCTGTAGGGAGCCCTTTTCCTCTATGGTGAACTCAGACATGGGTCAGAGATGTGCTCTAAGGAGGCCAGAGCAGGGTGAAGCTTACTACACTCCGCAACAGGAGGGCAGGCTTTGCTCGGTGGCAGGGGAATCCTTGACAATGCTGTTCAAGTGACAGCTTCATCAGTCATGAGGCTCCTCTGCCCGCTCTACCCCAGTCACAGTGCAACGCTTCTCCACTGTGCTTTGCTAACATTTGAGTCTTATCATTAACATTCAGTTTTCCATGTTTTCTTCCAGTTGTTTCCATTTTTGTCCACTGTTTTGGGTGGAATTGAATGACCCCAAAATTCAGGTGTTGAATCGCTCACCCCCATTTTCAGAACTTGACCTTATTTGGAAATAAGGTTGTTGCAGATGTAACTAGTTAAGATGAGGTCAGATTGGTCTAGGATAGATCCTTATTGGGGAAATTCTGACCCAGACAACCACACTGGGAAGATGATGTGAAGATGCAGAAAAACACCATCTAGAAGCCAAGGAAGGTCAAGGCTACTAGAAGCTACCAGGGAAGTAAAACACAGATTCCTCCTCATAGCCTTGATTTTGTTTTCAGACTTCTAACCACCATAACTGTGAGAAAATAAATTTATGTTGTTCTTTCAGGCATTTTGTGCTGCTAGGAAATTAATACACTAACTAAATTGTAGATTTTTTAATATCTCAATTTATTCACCTATATCCCTGAAAAATTGCTCTCCTGAGGTAGTTACTCAATAAGTGTTCATTGAACTTAATTATATGAGTGGTGAAGAATGAAAAGGCAAAAAGCTGATTTGCTGAAGGGTAAGGAAGATGGACTCTTCCATTGACAGAATGAACTCTTCCATTATTGGATGAGATGGATTGGGAGATGAAGACCAAGGGACAGATATTTTAGCATGGATGGACAGAGAAAGATGGTTCAAACCTTAAGGCATAAATGGCAAGCATTTGCCAATCACACCTCTGTGTATGCCTGACACTGTCTGGGAGGTAGGCACAAAGACTCAGAGAAATCATGCAAAACTAAGCATAGGTCCCAGTTTGAATTCATTCAACTAATTTACAGTGGGACCATAAACTCAAAAACAAGGTGGCATGCTTCAAGGGAAAATAGTACTATGGAGATAAAAGTTCTTGCAAAAATTGAAAGGCAAATTATAGGTGAGACTATAGGACACAGAAGGTAGGATTGGTATCATGCTACTGGAATTCTCAGGGTATCTCAGAAGACAAACACAAGGAGGACCTAGGAACTATATCTGAAGCTAACCGCCCTGGTGCTGAAGACTTAGAGCTCTATTAAATCTGTCTTGAGATGATCTTTTAAGAGAACTAGTTTTTATAAAGGATTCTAGTAGATTTCCCACAGTCTTCTTAAAAGTAGCTTTACACAGTACATCTATTTTTGGTATCAATTCACATCGGAGTGAACAACTAACTGTAAACCAATGACTTAAGCAGAAATTGCAAAGTGGCAACTCTTATTCTGAAATCAACCTGTGGAGTTATTTTTTTTTTAAGGCCTGCATATCTGGCCCACATTCCTTTTATTTATTTATTTTTTGAGTTTGAATTACTTGCCAAAAATAACCACTGAGGAGTATTGGTCAAGGTGTTGCTTCATTCATTCATGACTCTGGCCCAGCCCCTTTCGACATTTGTGTTTCTGATGCTAGACTTAAATTCTGTCATGGAACAAACTTGTTAAAACCCAGTTTTCCTTAACACTTAAAAAATTATTTTAAAGTAGGATATAGAATGATGTTGGCCTGAATTGTTTTCATTTACATATATCTAAATGCAAATTCTAGGATTGGATTCTAGAGAAAAATGATAGCTCTCCTACTTGTAACAAACATTTGCAGTGTAAAAATGTCTAGATGAAAATAAAGTATGACTCAACCAGATGGACAGTGAAGTGATATAATTAATAAGAGTTTAAATAAAGTAATTGGTTTTATAATTTTGTAAGAAACAAGTGAGAGTCACAGAAAACTTGAAAATATAAAAAATTATACAGAAAAAAGTCATCCACAATTCTAGTATATGAAGACCACAGCTGTTGAGGTTGTCCTGTGTCTTTTTCTCTGTGGAATGTCTTACTCCTTTTTGTCTTTAAGTAAAATTAACTCTAAGTCCCCACCAGCAGGGTCACAGGAAAATCTCAGTCATTATCAACTTCTATATTGGATGAAGGTTGGGTGGAAGGGATGTCTTCCAAAATGTTTTATGTGGCCTTTTGCAGTCTAGAACATTCTAGAAAGCAACTTTTTCTTCATTTCACACTGGTCACCATAGTTGTCGAACTTCTTAATGCCAACCATTAGATATGGGGTCCAGTCCACAGGGTAATTTAATATTTATTGATTTATGTATGTATTTATTTATTATTTTTGTGTGTGTGTATATGTGTGTGTTACTAGGATTTAAACTCAGGGGTGCTTTACCACTGAGTTACATCTCCAGCTTTTTTGTTTGTTTTATTTATTTTTTGACTCAGGGTCTCACTAAGTTACTGAGCCTGGCTTCAAACCTGCAATCCTCTTGCCTCAGCCTCCTAAGTTACTAGAATTATGGGTGTGTCCACAGTTTTTTATTTTTGTCCTTTTACCTCCCTCCTCCCACAACACACTTCCACTGTTCCTCCAACAGTCCTGTTATCAGTGGGCTGGTGTCACTATGGGTATACAAATTGGTCTCCATTAAGTGAGGAATCTGAACAAAGTCCCTGGCACTTCACACTGATGGAAATGTACACAACCTCTCACTAATTCTATTTTAATCTTCTCACCTCCAAAACCCCCATCCTCAATTGAGCATAATCTCTTCTAGAAGTGGCATGGAGGTGGGTATGGTATGGAGTATTGGGGAACTTCCAATTTTGCACCTCCCCAAAATTATCCACTTAGATAAGAGAACTCAAAGAATTTGGTGAGGTTTTTTTTTTTTTTTTTTTTTTTTTTTTTTTTTTTTTTTAAATAGTAGCAAGGAAAAAAAAAAAACATTATAACAGTAGGAACCAAAATAAATTAATTTCTTATGAAAGTTTCTGCTATATGTTTGATATAATTAACATCTTACTATGTACACAATTCTCTATTTACTATTTTATTTACATAATAACTAAGCATTTTTCAATGTTATTAAAATACTAGGCAAACATGATTAAAAGATACATAATGTTTAAACATGAATATGCATCTATGCACCTAATATTGGAATAGACAGCATAATGTGGGCATCAAGAGAGAAAGCTATGGATTCAAACAGTCTGGATTCCAGTCTCAGTTTTTCACTTACTACAAATAAAATCTTGAAGCAATAACTAACCTCATTGTGCTTCAGTTTTCCAACCTGTAAAATGGGGTTTATAAGAGTTTGTATTTATGTTGTGTTGAAAATTGAACAAGTCAATATATGTAATTTCCTGAGATGACTGTCAAATGCCAGAGAAATGCTTTCATTCTAACAGATGATCATTTTGGGTTGTTAGCTTCTGTGCTTAACAGAGTGTGCCCTTGGTTTGAATCACAGTTCTACCATCTATCATCTATGTGACCTATCACTTAACTTATCTGAGCCTCAGTTTTCCAATTATAAAATGAAAATAGTAATACATCTTTTCAGGGTTGTTATTCCAATTAAATACAACACCAAAGGTGAGTCCCTCAGCAGAATTTCTGGCATAAATTAAGAGTTCAGTACATTGTGACCTAATCTTTCCATATCCCCTATGCCTAACACAATGGCTTCTAAACAGTTGGTGCTCAAAAATATTTGTTAAATAGATATTTTTGGTTGAAGAACTGGATCCAATATACTAATGTAAATGGAAGTGTTTATAATAAACACCTGGGGAGATGCACACTGACTTGATAACAGAAAATTCTCATGGGGAAAGAGAATGCAAAGAGTTAAGGAAAATTTGCTTTTTCTATATTCAAAGTTCACAGTGAAAACAAATTTATATTTTACTTTTACCGTTTAAAATATAACAAATCTTTTTAAAATTTTTTTTTAATTTATCATTTTTATTTAATTTTTTGGTACCAGGGATTGAACCCAGGGGTGCTCAACCACTGAGCCATTTCCCTAGCCCTTTATTTTTTTATTTTTGAGACAGGGTCTCACTAAGTTGCTTAGGGACTCGATAAGTTGCTGTGACTGGCTTTGATCTTGCGATCCTCCTGCCTCAGCTTCCAAGCTGCTGGGATTATAGGTATGCTCCACCGTGCTCAGCTAAAAAAACCTATTCTTTTTTTTTTTTAAAGCAAGAACAAGATCTTGCAGACTCCTGGAATTGGTTAACAGTCACAGTGCTATAGGTGGTTTAAAGGAGGAAAGAAAGTAGCATATGTATTGTAGATCTTTCCAAGAATATTCAGATTCACTTTGTCTTGACCTTCCATTTGAGCTCAAAACTATAGCCTAACAAAACCCAATTTTTTTCCTCAATAAGAAGTGTGTGTGTGTGTGTGTATGTGTGTGTGTAAAGATTTTCTCATCAAATGGGCCAAATGAGAAAGAAAAAAGATTATCTTAATATCACTGTTCCAAGGGACTCAAATCCATCTTGGAGTAATAGCTTAAGTTTTGACATACTACTCTCCAGGTGAACTCCTTCCATTGTAATATATTCCATTAAAGCTTTTGTGTTGAAGCAAAGTGATGAAAAAATTGTTTTGTGTTTCTTTGGGAAAAGAGCTTAGCACAGTTGGCAAGATCATAAATTTCCCAGGGCTTGACATTTCTCTGTGTGCTTCTGATTGCCCGAATCTTGCTAACAGCCGCTCTCACATGTGCACCTGGTGAAGTGATTGGGTAGCTCTGCAGCAGACAATCTTGAGTGGGTTAGGCCACCCCAAGTCATATTTTGGCAGCAGTTGTTCACAGATGAGGGCACCATGCCCAGAGCAGAACATGATGTCCACAGGAGGGATTGACCATTCATTCTACCTGTCAGATCATGAACGGAAAGCCCTGGCCATTTGGTGTGCTCACCTTTCTCCTACTGCCAGTTCCAACTAGCTGGGCAGTCAGCCCATCTCTTCTGCATTATGGACGACCCCTTCCTATGGAGAACCCTGTCATTTGACTGCAGGTATATTTGAAATTGTGGTGTGAGGCCTGGGACATCCACAGGTCCCACAGAAAGGAGAGAGGCCCAGGTGCCAAACTGATAGGAGACCCTATATTCTCCAGCAGTGCATCTTGTGAACACTAGATTTCAGAGAAAATGATGCAAATTAGCCTGGAAGGCACAATATCAAATTGAATAGGAAGAAGACAGGCTTGATGACCTTGCTATGGTGGAGAAAGCCCAAGTGCAGAGATAAACCAATTTTGGTTCAAATCTGGCATTGCCATTTATGGAGCAGTTTGACTTTGGCTATGTTCTTTACCCAGAAGATAGACCTTGGTTCCCTCTTCTATAAAATCCGCTGATAAGTTGATGATGACACATAATGGGGGATGGGAGGGGTTAGTGTTAGGGCTAGAGTTAGGGTTAGGGAGGGGGGCAAGGATGGAGGAAGGAAGGACTGTATAGAGGGAAAAGAGGGGTGGGAGGGGTGGGGGGAAGGGAAAAAAATAACAGAATGAATCAAACAACATTACCCTATGTAAATTTATGATTACACAAATGGTACGCCTTTACTCCATGTACAAAGAGAGAAACAACATGTGTCCCATTTGTTTACCAAAAAAAAAAAAAAATAGATAGTGTCTACCCCCAGGGGCTGCGTGTGATTCAACACTAAAGTACTTGTGAGTGACTCTGGGTTTGATCCCCAGCACTGCACAAAAATAAACAAATCTACCCCAGAAAACTTCAGGGGGAGAAACATAAGATAAAGTGGTTAGCATTACATTCAGTAATGATGACTGTAATCATAAGTGGCTTTCATGTGCACTCAGAGGATAAGACTGCCCAGTTCCAGCTCCTCAGGAACTTCATGTCTTCTAGATGTCAACTAACTTGTTGATTTCATAACAAAAATAAGATGATATTATAGTTAAATAGAACACATTTATGAAAAAAATCTTATTAACAGCATTAATAATTTAATAACTTAAATTATTGACTTGATAACTTAAACATTTTAAATAGGTCAACTACAATTAGATATCACTTTGCATCTACTAGGATGACTAAACTCAAAATAACTGACCATAACAAGTGTTGGTGAGAAAGTAAAAGAATCTGAACTCTGTAAACTGCTGTTAGGAACATAAAAGGATGCAGCTACCATAAAAAGCACTAAACATGGTGCTACTTTCTGACCCAGTGATTCCACTCTTAGGAATTGAGTGGAGGCTGAATTTGAAGTGCAGAACTGAATTGAGGCTCAGGCAGAAGCTTGTATGCTAGTGCTCACTGCAGCATATTCACAATATCCACAAGGTGGAAATAATTCAAATGTTCATGACGGATGAATAGTTGAACAAAATATGCTAGATGCATACAATGGAATATTCTTCAACCATAAAAATAATTGAAGTTTTGATACATGCCACAATGTGAATGAACCTTGAAGATGTTATGTGAAGCACAATTAGCCAAATACAAAATGATTAATATTGTGATTCCACTGATATGAAATGTGTAGAACAGGAAAATCAATAGAAAAAGAAAATACATTAGCATTTCTAGGGGATGAGGAGAAGGGAAAACAGAAAATTATTGTTTAATGGGTACACAGAAACTGGGATAATGAAAATGTTTTGGAAATTAATAGCGGTGAAGGTTACAGATAATCATGAATTTAACTAATGCTGCTGAATTGTACACTTAAAATAGTTAAGATGGCAAATTTTGCTATATATGTTTTACTGCAATAAAAACATTTTATAAGACAAATAAAATATGGCCTATAGGTAAACACATTTTTGAATAGTTTACACATTCACAAAGTTCAAAAATAAAGGCCATATACTTGAGAGTTCTTATTCTGCTCCTCAATCCTATCTATCTTATTCCCCTCATCACCTCCAACATGTGGCTTCTATTACAACTTTCTTGTGTATCCCTTCAATCTATCTTTATGCAAATCATAAGCAAGAATAAATATAAATTCTTATTTCTCCTTTTTCTATTTTTTTGGGGGGCCCTAACAGGGATGAACTCAGGGACTCTTGACCACTGTGCCACCTCCCAAGCCCTATTTTGTATTTTATCTAGAGACAGGGTCTCATTGAGTTGCTTAGTGCTTCACTTTTGCTGAGGCTGACTTTGAACTCAAAATCCTTTTGTCTCATCTTCCCAAGTTGCTGGGAATATAGGCATGTTCCACCACACCTGGCTCCTTTTTCATATATGCATGTATTAATGTACATGCACTGTTCTATGGCTTCATTTGTCTATTTAAATATATAGCTTAGAGATATTTACAGTACATAGAGAATTGATCCTTTCTTTTATACTGCTATATAACATTCTATTGTGTGGATATGCCCTAGTTAATAAAGCCAATCCCTCAGTGATTTTCTTGAAGTTTTGGTATTTACAGAGTTCTGCAATTCATATGTGAATTTTTCACTGTAGAATCTATTTCCAAAATTACAATTGCTGAAACCTAAGGGCATATGTGTCTGCAATTCTAATAGCTATTTCTAATGCCCTTCTACCAGATTTTTACCTACCAGCCAAGTTATGAGGGTACCTATTTGCTCAAATTTCACCAAAAAGATGTATTAAATTGTGTTTTGCCAATGATGTTAGTAAAAAAAAAAAAAAATGGTAACCAGTATCTTTTCAATTTATATTACCTTTATTATGAGACTAGTTGATCATCTTTTATATGTTCACAGATCAATTCTTTATTTATTGATCTAAAAGTTTCCAGAATCCAAAGGACTGAATAACTAATGGTATTAGACTGGGACAAGGGAGAGGAAGATAATTGGTAGAATGGAGACTTAAACTCCATCTCCATTTCCATGAAAGACAGTCTGAGCAGCAGCATCTTCCTAGGGCAAAAGTTGCTTCTTCATATCTGGATATAAAAAGCCTGCTTTTGACTGGAGCACAGTGAGGTTCCAGGGAGTAGGCAGTCTGCCCTCTGCGTGTACTGGGTCAAAATTAGTATGAAAAGTGGACTGTGAGTCAATAGCCCAATACAACCACCTTGTCTGATGCCCTACCAACCTTTTCATGCAATTTCCAAAGAGCCGCCTGTGAAAATCTCCTCAAGAAAGATGATCGCCTGAGCTTGCAGATTTCATACTATATAGCTCTACAATTTCTTGGGAGAAACCACAAAACCATCCAATCATTCCCTTTGAGATGAGAATAAATAACAACAATGTCACATAAATAGCACCAGTTGGCTGTGGGGGCAAAGCAGTCATTTCCAGGAGAGAGATATGGCTTTCTATCCAAGGGTGCAGCAAATGATCTTACTAAAAAAATTCCAAAGATAGCAGAATTCAAATGGGTGGATTTTGTCATTAAGCTGCCTGCAGGTGTTTCATTTAGATCAGTTGCCACATTTGCAAAAACCAGAAGGAAAGAAGTGGGTTTTTGCTTAATTCATTGGATCCCAGAAGAAAATGAGCACTTTTTTTTTTTCCCATGACAAACTGGAATTAGCCTCAGACGAGCTTGACATATTGCCAGCTTGTGGTCTAACTTTGTCTGAGAATGTCACTCCACTCTCCCAGATTTGCCAGGATCAGAGGCCAAAAGGAAAAAGAATGGGGCTTTTTCTAAGACTGCTGGATGATATCTTCCCCACAATCCATCCTGATGTGTCACTGCAAGTGTCCAGGGAACCAGGGTCAGAGAGAAAAACAAAGAGGTATTCTGGAGCCCAGAAATGGCTTCTAGTAAGATGAAATAACCAAGGGACATGATAGATTCAGGACACCTCTAACCAACCAGGGCTGGATCAGCATTTCTAAGTTTTTAACCAAGAAATATTGATTTATGTTTATTATGCTTTATGGCACTTTAGAGCAATTTATAACACTTACATTAAGGAATGGATGGGCCGGGAGAAAAGCCAATATGGGCATGAAAAAGATGAAGTGCTGTCAGGAACAGTAACTTTCAAGCATCAGGCGCAATTTCTTGCTTTTGCATTTTATCTGAACTATTTAACATGAAACAAGAAAATGATTATTGATTTTGTTACACAAACAAAAAGAAAATTGATTTTGTTACACAAACAAAAACAGGTTTAGTGGAACAAATGTAAAGGAATTTTTAAAGCACATACATACATACCTATACTCTCGAACACTAAAACTAAAAGCATAAATAAAACCCTTCTGTACACACTTATTTGAAGATACATTTAAATAATGCAATTATGTAAAGTTAAGGGAACAAATAATCCTATATCAAATGTGGATTGTTATTTCAACTATGAGTTCTTTTAATAAAACAAGCAGATGTAGCAAAATATTATGGACCTCTGTTAGGAAAGTAATTTTCCTTCCCTAATAAATTTTGATAAGTCAGTAAAGACTTCAGAGACCAGAGACACTGTCTTTGCATATATCCCACAAGAATTGCTCCAGGATTTTAGCATTAAGTAAACAAATGGAAATTGAAAATCAGTCTCAAGAGATGACACTAATGTGTATTGAAAAATACAGTTTTACAGATACAGAACTTGTATATTCTTCCTATGATAATTAATATCACTGAGTCTTTATTAGAAAATACCGTGAGAGCTAGAAAGTTGCCAAAAGCATTTGTGCTAGTTTTTGTTATGAGCATTTTTAAATGCTGAGACATTTTCAGTGATGTCCTGAACTTCTTCTTGTCACAAGGAGGAGAACAGTCTGAGATAAGAGTTAAATAAAATTTCAGAGTAAGGTGGAGCACAGTAAAAAGTTTTGGATGGATACAATTTTTAATGTTAATTTGGAACTTTTCTTTTAGGAGAATATCTATGGGTCTATGGAAATATTATACATGTCATAGAAAATTTTATTTGAAAGTCTTAAGTAAAATGAATTGATGATCTAATGAAATGCATTTTGAAGAAAGTGAGGATAACATGAGATGGAAAGCTTGGGTTTGAAGGATAAGATTTGGATTAAGGATTCTCTGAAAATAGTGGCCGAAAGTAGGAATAACATTAGCAGGCAGGGGAATAGCAGCATAGGGTGCTGAAGGCAAGATGAAATGGGACCTCATGCATGTGGAAAAACAAAAATTTGTAAGGGAAAACACTGGATATAAGGGCAAAAGAAAGAACATGAAAGAGTAAGCCTCAACAGAAATTAGTTTAGTTTGATTTGGAGAAAAATCTGGTTCATAGTAGAAAAATCAGTGGGATCGTGGAAAACTATATTCCCCAATTATATAATACCATGATCTTTCTTAGTCCAATAGCTATACTGTATTCCACTTGTGGACTCCTACCATAGAGTTTAGGTAGACATTCAGGTTGCTTCGAAGTTTGGTCCTAATCTAATTCTCCAATGATGATAGTTCCCCAAACTATCACCATTTCAGGCAACCCATTCTTTCCTCAAAAGGATCCTACAGATTAGGTGATGGTTATTAGTTGACTAATTATTAACTGATACTGAGATGTTTCCTCCAGTGTCAGCTACCCACTCCCTCCCTCAGTCCCTGGACCTGTGGTCATGCCTTGAATTGATTCTAATAGGGTGGAAATGCACTTCTTTGAACTGGTCTTGGGGTAATGTTCTTGCTTGGACATGATATTCTTGTAAGGCTAAATTCATTAAACAGATCAGAATTTTGTCTAGACAAATGATGATGAGCCCTTGATCGAAGGCACCTTGCTGGAGGAAGGACACCAGCCTAATGGCTTTCAGAGTTGCTAAGGGATGTCTGAGTGTCTGCCTTCCATTCAATGCCCTTCCAGACCCAGACAAGGTTGTAGGTGCCCCGAATATCCAATAATTAATCCACCAGAGAAGCAAGGAGAGGATGTTGGACCCAGGTAATGTATTATGCTTAGCTTGGTCTAAGTGAATATGTAAAATAGAAGAGGCAGAAAAATTCTCTTTTGGGGAGGGAAATAATTTTTGCCATTGAACTGAAAACCAGGTGTGAAAAAATCAAAACCAGTATGATGTGGTCCTAGTATGCTACCTAGGCAGAGTCCAAAGATGGCTCACTTAGTGTGATAGCCTGACCTCGGGTGACTCAGGGAGGATGGTTGTCCTGACACAGTAAGACTTGCATACAATGGCTACATAGATGGCTGATGGCAGACAGAAAGAAATGACTTTGAACTGAACATAGAAAAAGCATCTGGGAACTGCGATCCCAGCAGGGACACTGCTTGGGGTCACAGTGACCAAAGAAGACAGCATTCTTATATCATCAAGGATTATCTCAGTTCTCTGCTTTTCTCATATTTAATCTTCTTGGGCCATTGGCAAGTAATATGTTTCATTGTTTTTAAAAAAAAAGTGGTCCTTAACCTAAGCTAGTTAGTTATCTGTCCCATTAGAACACTTGGTTTATAGACAGAATTCTATTTTCCCATCAATAGTACTAGTTGCTTCTCCTTATTCTCATCTCTGTACCAGGAGATGCATTTTAGGCACATTTCAGTTTGCATCAAAGAATTCCAATCCCTAACTTCTTTGCCAAAGAAAATCTTGCCAAACTGAGATCAGTTTTGAAAAACCAAAGATAAATGTATGTGTCTTAAAGGTTTAATTGTATTATTTTCCTCTTTATCCTTTGATTACTTTGACAGATGGGACTTTCACAACATACTCATTGTTCAGCTGGAAACCCCACGAAGCTGTAACCTGAACCCCTTGTCCTGAGGCCACTCGATGGCCCTCTTCATCCAATGGTGTCTGCGGACCCCAGCAGAGAGGTAGGTAAAGAGTTATTAAGTCATTTGAAATTGCTTTTAGCTCACTGAAAAGTGGTTGGGCATTTCAGGCCATAGCAGTGTGGCAGAATGCCCAACTGCCTACGTCAAGCAGTGTTTATAAATTAGAAATTACCAGCCATTTGGTTCCTTGCTGATCAGTCAGAGTCCCTGGAAGACTGTGCAGACATGCCTGGGGCAGAGTTGTTATTGGACCAAACAAAGCATAGCTCTTGGTTAATCAGTCACGATTTGTCTACCTGGTGGTGTTATTGGAAGAGCTTTGGAAGTGTATGTCTCTTTAATTGCAGTGCTATGTGGCTAATTATTCCAACTAAAAGCAACCATTAAAATAGTACTTCTGTAGTTTAATGGCCAAGTCAGAAAACTGATCATAAAATGGAAAGACAAAGATAGTTGGGTACAATTATCTTTAGATGTATTTTACTCATCTAGTTAAAAAAAAAAAAAGTTTTTGAGCACCTACTATGTATAGTACTAGCTTCTTCACTTTTTATTGAGTTCTTACCTGAGACTATATTAAATCTTCTGTGATGTTAACAGGTTTAATTTTCACAGCACCCCTAGAGGAAGTTATGCCTAATTATCCCACTTTATAGTTGAAAAAGCAGGGATTCAGAGAGTTCAGCAAGTTTCCCATGGGTCTCACAGCTGGAAAACCAGGGGGCTATGACATGAATGCAATAGAGAGTCCATCCTTGCCTTTTAGCTACTGACCACAACTACCTCAGGATCTGTTATTCTCAGAATCTCCCTTGCCCAGGCCCAGGCAATCTCTACAAGGCCCAACTTTTCCTCCTCAGGCAGTCTGCAGCAGACCCAAATATGGAATAATCATTGCTCAGCAGTTGCCTCCCGTCCTTGGGCCACACCAGTGTCCCACCCACCCATAGCCTAGGCTGAGATAAAGCCCCCTCTCTCAGTTTCTCTCTCTCTCCTCTGGCTATCTCGAAAGTCAGTTCTACCATGGCTTTGCTGTTTACTTCACAGACTAGTGGCAGGTCAAGGTCGCTGCTCTGGGATACTTTGAGAATCAGGAAGAATAAAATAAAGGGAAAAGAAAAATAGTTTGATTAAAGGAAAAAATAGCTAGAAGGGAACAATAAATCAAATGTTACCAATTGATAAACATGCTCATCTTCCAAAAGCCCCCAAGTCAAGGACAAAGAGAAGAGGAGCAGACAAAACATACATGAGTCATCACCAAGGGTAACTCACCCAGATTTGAGTCTTCTGGGAAATACATGCCTGATGGAGAGAAGCCAAGAGTAGACCACGAAACCCTAACAAAACTCAGGGAAAAGAAGCACCAGCTGCTCAGAAGGAGGAGGCCAAGAAGTGGCTGACCTAGATGGATGGAATGAAAACTGTAGGAATGGTTGTGGCCCTAGGTACCTGTTCTCATCCCATACCGCTGACCAATTGCCCCTCCCTGACTCTGGAGCAACAAGAAGTTTGCAGTCAACACTCCCATAAATGGGAAGCTCTGGAGATGTGGACACCAGGTGCACAAACCATAGCACAGAAATGAAGGTATCTAGTGATTATATGCACTCTAAATGGTGGGACACATGGCTCGCCATTTTCTCTCCCTTCTCCTCGAGGATATAGGTTGCACACAGCCAGGTTTATACCCAGTTGGCAGGAAAATGAAAGATCAGCTTTAGCAGAATTTACGAGGCCTAGATAAAACATTCCCAGTCAATGAGCCTGGCCTCCCTTAATTTGCTACCTTCTTTTCAGAACCTCAGTCTGAAATGGGGTAATATCTAGTCATTTGAGAAAAGCTACTATTATTAAATATGAACTCCAACAGAGAAGGAAAAAAAAAAAGAACTTAGAAGAAACAAGAAAAGTGAAAGTTTTTGTTTGTTTGTTTGTTTGCGGTGCTGGAATGTGAACCCAGTGCCTTGTGCATGTGAGGCAAGCACTTTACCAACTGAGCTATTTTCCCAGCACTAGTTTTATTTTAGTTAATATAATCAGGTAGTTAAGGGACAACATTGCCTTTTTAAAATAAGAACAGAAGATAGTTGGGGACATCTCTTGGATAGGGAAATTAATAGAAAAAGAAATTAAAAATAAAAGATAAAGTAAATTAGAGTATCAAGTCAGTTTATTCAGCAGATAATAGGAGCTTCATAAATTAGAAAAATGGAAAACTAAGAGTAGGACATAGGAAATAATAACAGAAAATTTCATAGAACTCCAGGTACAAGTTCTAACAGAGTTCTTGCATACAGTAAGAACTTGATGAATATTTAGAGCACAAATTTTAAATAATTCATTTGCACACATTGCAATGAATGAAAAGAACCCTCATCAGGAAAATCTGAGACAAAGAGAATATCTTGAAATTTTGCCAAGAAGGAACAGCATCAAAATGGTTTTAGACTTCCCTATAGCCTCCCTGGACACTAGAATTCAATGAAGAAAAACCTTGTAAATTTTAAGGAATTATGCTTAACAACATAGAATTATATACTGTGTCAAATTAAAAATCAGTTATGAGGGTATGATAAAGATATCTTCATACATACAACAAAATCTCAAAGTAATCATCCATTCTCCCCTTCCCCCACTCTTAGCCTAAGACATTCTGTTTTCCTGGGAGGATACTGGTGAAAGTATTCCAAACTAAGGGCACTAGATAAATTATTCAGGAACTGAGATCCAACATGGGAGAAAATCTAAGGGATTTCCCAAGATGAAGATGAAGGAAAGTCCCAGGAAAATAACTTCCGAATGCTGGCAAGGCCATTAGTCCAGAACAGAATGGGAAAAAAGAGGGCCCCAGGAGTGGTATCTCAAGAAAAACTTAAAACCTGTATGCCTGAGTATGTTTATAGGGATTTAGAGTTTAGTCAGACATATTACAGGTGCATTAGTGATAGGTTACAAGAAAATCAATGAGGCAATTACTAAACCCAGGAAAAACAAAAAGTTATACAAGAAAGAAAATATAACCGTGTTTTCTACAAGATTTGATATGAACAAAAATATAACATAAATATAACAATATAAGCAGCAACTATTGATTTTTAAAGGTCTAATGTAACTAATATGGAAATAAAGTATGTGTGTTGGCTTTGATGTGTGAACACTAAATCCTAGTCTGTTTTAGAAAGAAGTAGACAATTTATAAAATTGAAAAAAAGTCTAGAAGTAGCAGTACATGCATGCTTTTTAGAACTATGGAGGTAAATGACAGAAGAGTTGAACAATAAAAAGTGGTTACTCTGAAGGAGCAAGACACTATTCTTTTTAGTTGAAAGAGTCACATCTCTTGCACATACATAAAAAGAATAAAGGTTAGATTAGGAAGAGAGAGAGGGACAGGGAGAGAGAGGAACAAGAAACAAGGAGGCAGAGGGGGAGCAAAGTCAAGGAAGAGAAGGGAGGGAAGGAATAGAACATATCATTGGGAAGCATCCAATGACCAGTACTCAATGCTTTGGGGTTCCAAAAGATGAAGTGATGGCTACACCAGGACACGCAGCAAAATCTCACAAATGAGGCCAAGTGGAAAGGACAGGCATGGTTTAGGCAAGTGGGGAGGACTGAAGAGGGGAGAGTTTATGTAGCCAGGAGGCACATGTGATGTGAAGTCAACTGGAACCCATGGAATGATGCCATCACAGGAAATGGAAATACATCCCCAAGATCTGGATGTTCTTTAAGTTGAGTGATGATGTAGGTGAGCTCTATCTTTAGGACACTGAAATTTCCTAGTTTAAAAAGAAGTAAGGAGTGCTCTTTTGAAATAGATGCATCCTCACCCTTATGGGCAAATGACTTGTAAACAGATGATAAGCATGTTCAAATTTGATTGCTACCTATTTTTACCCATGGGCACAATGACCCACCAGGCACACCAACTGATGGGCAGTGTGAGCAGAACATCTGACCCCTCCGGATCCCTTGGCTGAATGATTCCAAATTTCCTCTCCAGGTCCCTGATCCACACTCTCCTGAGCCTGAACCTGGAGTGATCAGAAATCACAAGTGAGTAGAAAGAGGGCAGTATGTATGGCGAGCCCCCTCTAGATACTGGTTTCTAGGCATAATGCAGTGTTAGCTGTGAGAGGAAGGAGCAGCCAGTGAACATGAGTTTAGAGATTTGATTATGACCTGGAACAACTTATTTCAGTACTAAAATTAGATCATAGAGGTAACTAAAACTGGATAAACTTTTATTATAAGAATACTTGAAATTTCATCCAAGTGATAGGAAAAAAGAACTTTGCTCACAAGATTTAAAAGGACATTGAACAAGAAACCAGGTTGTTTTATGTGTCCAGTTGGTGCATTGAAATAAAGATGAAATGATCTTATTATGTTAATGAAGGTATATCTATTACTATCTCTTAGAAGAACAACAAGTGAATCAGATACTGCCTATTATTACATCTGCTAGATATTATGCTTTAATACTTAAATATTGGCCAGGCTAATAGAATCATAACCTCACATACCTAAAGAGCAATTCTAAAGAGGCTATAAAAATTTAACATGATAAATAGAGAAAGTCAAACAACTTTGAAATGGTATCATATTACTTTGACAGACTTAACTTCATTTTGAGTTTACTCAATCTAGTTTCACTTGAATTGAAAGTACTTTCAATTGGTTTGTACATAAGTGCTTCAAATACACGTTTGCATACATTTTTTTAGAATAGTCATAGTTTTAAAAAGATCTCAGGAACACAACGAGGTTTATTTGGAATGTCTACCATTTGCTAACAACAGTGCCTTGAGCAACTATATGGTTTTGTTTTTTCTAAAACATCCTTTTTAAAAATATAATTTACATAGCATAAAATTTATACATCAGGAAATTAAAGTTTAATATCTTCTGTGACCATCACTGCCATCTAAGTTTAGGACATTTCATCACTAACAAATGGTACCTTCTACCTGTTAATAGTTACTCCCACTTCCTACCCCACTCAGTCAGTTCTAGGCACTCTAGATGGGCTTATTCTGGAATTTCATAGAAATGGAGTGACTTAACATGTCATCTTTAGTGACTAGCTGCTTTCACTTGGCATAATGTTTTCAAGGTTCAGCCCTGTTGTAACACGTATTGGTTATTTTATTCCTAATAACTGCTAAACATTATTTTCTTGTATAGGCATACCATTTTTTTCTTCATTGATGGACATTTGGGCTATTTCTGCTTTGTGGGTATCATGAGTAGTACTGCTAAGAACACTTTTTGTACATGTATTTGTATGTTTTTATCTCTTTATTTCTCTTGTTCTATTTCTAAGTAGAAGTCAAATTGTTGGGTCACAATGGAGTTAATTTAATTAGGAGTTCACTGTTTTCCAAAGTGGCTGCACAATTTTTCATTTCCACCAGCAATGTATGAGAGTTCCAATTTTTCCATATTCTCACTAATGTTTCTTATTTTTCTTTTCTTCCTTTTTTGGTTTGTTTTTATTATAGCTTTGGAAGTATGGAATTGTTTCTCATCATATTTTTAATTTTCATTTCCCAGTAACTAACAACATTTACCATTTTAATGTGCTTATTGGCCACTCTACATTTTCTTTGGAAAAATATCTATCCAGATCCTTTGCCCATTTTTAAATTGGATTATGGGTCTTTTTTTATTATTGAGTGCATATAGTCTAGATACCAGTCCATTGTCAGATATCGTTTGCTGCACACAAGATTTTAATTTTGATGTCGTTCAATTTATGTGTTCATTGTTTTGTTGCTTATTCCTGTAAAGGTGAGAGGTGTTCCGGGAACTTAGTTTCAATGCCCAATAAGTACAGTTCACTAACTATACTACGTTCCTTAAGGAACACATATTACAAAGTATGCTACTGCTGGCATGATAAAAGGTAAAGGATATTCTGTTAAAGGTTGGTAATTTCATTAAAGACATGTACCCCTCCCTCTGGGCTTGGGTAACACTATGCATCCTTCAACTTTCAGATGCAACATCATTTTTCTAGGAAGCCTTCTCTTCAAGGTAGGCGTTCTTCTGCATATTCTCCTAGTATCCACCTACACATCACCTGCTAATAATCCTATTATAGCGATGTGGTCACAGTTGTATTGATGAGTAAACCGGTAATAAACGAAGTTAAGACAACTATGTGTCAGGCGGTCTAATACATGAATTCTCTCATCACCTTAAAACATCTTGTTGAAGTAGTATCATTACTAACCCTATCTTAAAACATGTAGAAGCTGAGGTTCCAAACAGCAGTTTTACAAATTTATACAAGCAATTTTTGTCAAACTCATATTTAACCCAAGTCTGACTCGAAAGCCTAAAAAGATTTGGGGGCCATTTACTATATTGATAATGGATTTATAACTAGGTGATGATTTTTTAGAAGAACATAATAACCCTTATTTCATTCACAAAAGATTTCCATGTGATGGTTCAAGTTCATAAATTATATTTCATATGTAATTGATGTAACTGTGGATGCTTTTAGAACACTCTTTGGGAAGTAAGATAAATTTCTTTACAGGTCTATGTGTATCCCTCTTTTTACCCCCTCTGTCCTTTGGTGCTGGGGGTTGAACCAGGGACTCATGCATGATAAGCAGTTGCTTTATACCCTCAGCACTATCTCTGTGTATTTTAATGAGTGCTCTAAATCAGAGGACTTCACCATGCAACTCTTAGAGCTGAAGTCTCAGAGAATTTGCACCAGAGAATTTAATATATAGAGATTGCACATTGGCACAGTACATCTTAAAGTAGATGGTGACTTTTTAATAGAAATACTAGAAACTAGAAACATTTCTATAGAACTGGAATTCAAAGGAAAAAGATAATTTATATGAATGATATTTATATTTTAAAATACAATGCATAAAACAAAATACATTAAAGTATAAAACATAAGCCGTGGTTTTTTAAAAATGTAAGTATGACATTATCAGTGTCGTAAGCAATACAAGAAAACCATGCGTCTACCCACTCAAATGAGACGGTGAAAGCCATATTACTTCAGTTGGTTAATATTTCTCCAATATGTCATAATGATGAGAAAATCACATCATTTAATTATTAATTTCTCATGAGAAGAGTCAGTCAGATACAGAGAACTGACTCTTGGGGAAGATGAACCCTAGACCACCTACAATCAGTAGGAAAAGTTAATTCTTTTTGTGTGTGCCAAATACCAGAGAATAGCACACATAATCTAATGCAAAATTCACAATAATCCTGCAGGGCAAAATAATTATTATCCCTCTTTTACAGGTTCAGAAATTTGAGCTCTGTAAGGTCACATAAGAGGTCCCAGGTTCAGACCTGGTGAGGTGATGAAGTGAAATTCAAGTTGAAATCAGGCCTGATCACCCATGCTTCATCTTCTAGGTTTTCCCCACATCTCAGGATTTCTATCCTTCAACCCTTCACTTCAGGTTACCTCTAGATGAAAAGATACTGTGCAAAGACCTTGAATGCTTACATCGAGATTTTAGTCCTCTCCAGTAAGAATCAATTTCTCAAGAACTGGAGCAAACTCAAAAGCTACATTTTTGGGATGCTACTAGTATAATCACCCAGAGTGGGTCCTCCCTAAATGGGAAGGATTGGTACAATAGTGAACCCCTTGCTCTGATGACCAGTGTTTCCTTGGGATAATATTTCACCCTGCATTCACCAAGAAGCCATGTGACATCTCTTGTGACCTCTGACATCAAGGTCTGAACTTTCCATGGGCTATTTAGTACATACCCACTGACCTCAAGTCTTCCATTTACTGTACCATTGCAAGTTCTATGAATCTTGAACAACAAAACATAGTGTGACATCATTTGTAAAATCCTAAGAAATCAAATTTTCCTGTTATTAACCTTATCTTGAAGTAATTCACAATTTTTTATATGATTGATGTGTGTATAGTGATGGAAAGCCAAGCATAGCCTACAAAATTTTCTTAACAATCTATGGAAAAACTGAAATCTGGGAGCAACTTAAAAGTCTGTGGCCATCAATGTATTAAGCTATTTGAGGAACTGTGTTCCTTCCTCAGGAGAGTCCTAAACAGAAACTTGGAATGACAGGAAGCAAGCCAGGGACTCTTCTGAGCTGGACACTTCCTAAAGACCTCCTGGAAGAATCTCAGCCATTACAACATCATTGTCGCTAGGGGTCTCCACAGTTAGGTACTTTCCTCAAAAAACATCAATGTGTCCTTAATTTTCTGCTTTCTCTGTTTCTTGCTGTGGTCCCTTCTACATCTGTTTTTCCCATTCTTTTGTGTTAAAAGTTTTTTGAAAACAGACTATCTGGTGCCTACAGAATCTCCTCTCAATTTCTTCCCTTTCCCAGGTGGGCTGCCATGATTCACAGGTACGTATGTTGACCTGCATTGATAAAGGTCAATCAAAGCCTGACCCAACAGGGAAGAGGCATAATCGGGTCTTTTTACAATTCCCCATGTGACTTTGCTCATCAGCAGGTAACCTAAGGAGGATGGGACCCCCAGTGAGGTAGGCAGCTCTCTGTAACTGAGGCCAACTCTGAAGGGGTTGCTGACTGGAGGCTATCTGTTGACCAAACTGAGAAGCACGTTCGTCTCTGGAAGAGGATCTGGGTGGCACATCTAAGTAACCACAATTCCCATGCCACTTCACAAAAAGTACTCTTCTTACCACACACTAATTGATACTTCCTGAAATGTCATCTTCTATACTCTTTTGACATTAATTTGAATGCTAATATTTCTGAGAAGTAATTCTTTACACCAGTACAGACTATTGGTTTCTTGGTGAAACAGCTTTTTCTCTTCAAGAGAAGATTTAAGGAAGATCATCAAATGGGTGCCAAAGAGTGTGGGTTATTGGGGTGTTGGGAGCAGAACCAAATAGGACCATCTCCTTGCTTTATGGATGGGGAAACCAAGGCCACAAGAGGTCTGGGAAGGGCCCTCTAACTGTCAAGGTTAGAACATAACCTCCTACTCTGAGTTCTTCCCTCAGAAGAACTGTTATTTTGAGAATTGTAGGGACTTTGCCAGCGCAGACTGGGTATTTATCTTTAGTGTGCAAAATGGTACCTACATCCTGAAATAGTCTTTTGTTCTTTGCTTGTTAGCGCAATAGAGCTGCGGTGCCCAGGAGTGAACTCATTGCGAAGCCTGCACAGGCTGGGAGGAGTAATGGTTTACTAGTGTGGGAAAAATACAAAAGCAAGAGCTCTCCAACCCCTTTAAATCATTGCTCAGGTAGGAATAATGAATCCCGCTTGCTTCTTCCCCACAGTATCTGTGAAATTGAAGAAGAGAGGTAGAGTGTAATAATAATATGGTCTATTATTATTTCACAACAGGGAAGCATTTATTTTAGAAATTCCTTTAGACCCCATGATAATTAAAATATTAAAGAGCAAGAACTGCCTGGGTTCCAAGCAGTCTCCAAGAAGCCCAGTTGTAAATGATCATCCAGCCACATATTATAGTGGGCAAAAACCAGGCTGATCTTTAGGGCCGAGATCCCAAATCCCCCATACATACATCCTCATCCATGTTATATTTGCCAGAATGTGTGTGTCTAACTGAAGTATAGAGACTGAGAAATGACTTTGTTTTTATCTATGGGATTAATTTTAATAAGGGCGATTTCTATCCAGTGGACTCTTTTCTGACATTATTTCTTGGGTAGTTGACTCCTTCACATAATTTTTTGTCTGTTTGTTTGTATTGATACTGTATCTCCTATTCTTCCCTGAATGGTCTTAAACTTGTTGCCTCAAGTGATCCTTCTGCCTCAGCCTCCCAAAGACTGAGACAATAGGTACCTGCCACTGCCCAACCTCGATCCCCTTTTTTATTGAACAACCAATAAATTTGAGATGGTTATAGGTTTAAAATTATTTTTAGCACATAAACATTTGGAACCAAAAAATGCTCTGATAAAGCCAGTAACAACCACAAAAGCACCAGTAATAGCAGCAAAAATATGTATAAAGCAGGTGGCAAAGAGAAATGGTAATAAAGTAGCCTAGAGCCAAGGAATCAAGAGAGGTCCTGACTATTGCCCTGGATGTTGCTCCCTTAGTAATGATGAAGCTCAGTAACTTGAAAATTACCTTGGTCATGCCTCACACCCTTGTGCTCATGACAGTTGGGGCCCCTGGACTTGTTTAAATTCCAGCAAGAATCTCATACCAATACAAACATTTGCATAATACAGAGCATGTATCTTGGCTCCAAATAAATCTCAGCATCTTTTGGAGTTCATCTGTCCTAACAATCAGGTTTAAATCTGGGGTATTGTCCTGTTGAGATTATTCCATAATGATAATGTATTTGTGATGATTCAGGGTTTCTTTGTTTGTTTGTTAAATTTTTTTTAGTTGTCAATGGACCTTTATTTTATTTATTTATATATGGTGCTGAGAATCAAACCCAGGGCCTCACACATGCTAGGCAAACGTGCTACCACTGAGTTACAACCCCAGCTCCCAACCATAACTTCTTCTACCCCTAAAGAATGGGAAATAGTGTGGGAAGAAGGGAAAACTCAAAGGCCAAGTCAGGCTTTATGCATCCCTAAATAATAACACTCTAGTGCTAAGGACTGATCTGTAAGGAATGATCAGTGTAATGTCATTCATGTAAAATGGAAGTAATGTTTCTGGCATGTTTATTTTTTTTTATTTTGTTTTGTTTGTTTGGTTGTTTTTTTTGTTTGTTTTTTTTTTTTTTTTGGTACTAAGGATTGAACCCAGGGGTATCTAACCACTGACCACTGAACCACATCCCCAGTCATTTTTTTTATATTTTATTTAGAAACAGGTTCTTACTAAGTTGCTCCATGCCTTGATAAGTTATGGAGCCTGGCTTTGAATTCCTGCCTCAACCTCCTGAGCTATTGGGATTACAAGATTGTGCCACCGCATCCAGCTATTTATGACCTGTTTAGAGTACCTATGCCATGACTTCTTTTCCAGTGGTTTAGACTTTTTTGTCCTGTCCTGACCTCACCTCTCAATGACAGCCTTGAAAGAATTTAGGGGGACAGAGAAGAAAGGCATCACTCTGGCCTCATTAACACAGTGCTCTAACAAAGAGAGGAAAACAGTTTGCAGAAGCAATTCCCCTTTCAATTTCCAACCAAGGGAGATGTATAAAAATTATCTATGGACTTTGTGCCAACTAAGGTAAACAATAAGAACAGAGAGCAATTTCCTTGTTACTGAAAGATGAGAAATCTCAAATTGGAAAGTGGGGGGAATCAAGATTTTAAAAAGGGGGGGGATCTCCCAAACTTTTTGCAATGAATCAAACTTAGGTGAATGTGGTATTGAATGCACAAATACAAGCACTTAAACTTTCAGTGCTATCTTCCAACTTTAAAGTTTTATGATTCTGTGATACAGTCTATGGAAAACCTTTCCTTGGACAGATATATTTCTTCCTGACACTGATACTGGATTGAGAAGTTATCTTCCTTCTAGTCACATGCATTCATCTGTCATTCATTCATTCATCAGATGTTTATCAAGCAGAATATTGCTGGTATTTTACAATAAATAAGTTGTTGCTCCTGTTCTCAAGGGGCTTACAGTGTGTAAAGGACATGCCATTGATTAATGCATCAGTATGCCTTATTGAAAGACGAGTAAATGAACGCACATTTACGTTTTCTCCTTCCCGTTGAGTGTCACAAAACGCTACAAGGAATCAGGCCCAATCTCCATCCATAGTGTAGACTAACCGCATTTCATTTCAGAGTAATGACATTTCTGTGATGCATGAGTTTTTCTGAATGTAGCTCTCACTACATAGGGCTTCTTGACACTTCTAAATGTGCAAAAATAGGGATCAGCACCACAATAAAATACATAATTTTCCTTTTTGTCAGAGTACACATATAATCAGTAGAATAATTTGTCATTTTAAAAATATGTAAGTTATGTTCACAGGGATTTAAAACAAAATGTCTTGGCCATTTTAAAGTAATGTAGGTACTAAAGTGCATGCTGAGTAACTCCAGGATTTGGGGGGGGCAGGGCAGTTTTATCATTTAAATGGTTCTTAATTTTGAAATGTATTTTTGGCCAACACATTTAATGTTGAAAAATGGCTATTCAGCATGCAAGAGATCACAAGTACTTTCAAAACAATTTTTATTATAAAGCAGCTTGCATTTTAAAAATTGTCGTTTACACAAAAGGCCCTAATGGCTCTAATAGCTTATCAGATCAATAATCAATGTTCTTAAAAGTCGCTTAATTCAAATTTATGTAATTTGCATTATGAAAGGATCTTATATACATATTTACATAGTGACTCCTAGAGATTCCTTCCAATTTATGTCCCCAATGTCATCTTATGCACCATAATGAGAAATATTTTTTAAGATTCACATTGTCAGAATATCAAAAGATATTACTGCACACACAAGTTCATTTGAAGTCACTAAGGCTGTGACAATGCCACTATAACAAAGACATCGAGTCTCCTTTCTTGTAATTTTCCTGATAATGAGCTCTATCGAATCAACCATTGTGTAAAAAGAAAAAGAAATTTCAAAGAGAATCGTAACAGAGTTTACAATAAAATATTTCTAGTACCTTAAGTGTCTGTCAAAACAATGTATATAGCATTTGCTAGTTATCATACTGATAAAAGGATATAAAAGCCACCTGGCAACCGGAAGTTTTCTAAGAAAATATAGACATATGAGTTTGACATATGTTTTTCCCTATGTACTGAGTCGACTATCACCTATCACAGCTGTATAAAACTAGTAACAGTTCAATATGGCACATACATGAAGGGCCTTTGAGGACAACAAGAACTCATTAGACCCACCTTTAATCTTTAATTTATAATATCAGACTATGTGTTATTTTTTGGGTTTTGGGGGAGGAGGGAAGTATTTATCAAAACTTATATCTTTTCCTGGTCCATGTTTGGGATGATTTTTTTGTTTCTTTAAGAAGTTCTCCTAGTTAGTACTATTTCTCCTAATAAGCACTATTTCAAAAAAACAAAAACATTCAAGGCCAATTTGATATAGGCAGCCTCTTTGAGTTTCCCAAAACATATATATATATACACACAAACACACACACACACATATTTACACATATATATAAAACATATAAAGCATACATATATATACACATACACATATATATAAAATGATATTTGTGCTGAATTATAATAAACACATACTCTCCTAAGCACCCCCATTCTGTCCCCAGCTCGAGTGCAGGAAAGCTCTAACTCTATACCTAGGAAACTTCTGGTGTCTGGTTACAGTTTCTTTAAGGATTACCTAAAACTTGGAATTCTTTATCTGGCTCTCCCCAGTCTTCTAAAACAGTCTCCAGTGAATGATATCACACACACAAAAAAAGAACAAAATGTAAACACTTTTGATTTTTTAATGACTTTATTTTAACCTACCCCAACTCCACCCCAAGACCAAACTTTTAATTCATGGCCTTCTTAGAAATGTTATATTATCCATTCCTTTTCCCTGTCATGAGCTGCCCCCCTTTTATTCCTTTAAGAGCCCCATAAATCATATGATTAACTTTCAAGCCAAGACTGGTTGATGTGAGTAAAAGAAATTTAATTGGAATACAATCGCCCCCCTACTGCTCTTAACATTTTTTTTGTGCATCTAAATGTGATCTGAATTTCAGATATGGTTTTCCATTTGACATTTATTTTCCTTCAGCATATATGTGCTACATCTTTACCTAAATTGGGTTGTTATCTTCTTCGCCTTTTTGAACTTAACACTATAAATTAACTATTATCCTGCTGAAATAAATTCCTTTGCAGATTTTATGTATATGGAGGGTATTTCAATTTCATTCAAGAATATATACCAAGTTATTATGTTCTCAGGAGTAATTTATTGATCTCAAGATCAAAAACCTTCAGTAAAGTATCAAAAGAATTTTATTAATAATTTAAAAAATAATATTTCAACGTACTTTCTTGACTTGAGGATAAGTGCACCCTATTTCAGTGAAATAAGAAATCAGTTGGATCTGAAAGGATAAAAGTCTCTCAAACTATGCTTTTATTAATTGTCATAAAGTGAAGAAATCAACTGGTAAATACAGCAAATTTTGGTAATTCTTGGGGCTGTTGTTTTGACTAGACATAGTTTAGAAATTCGATCTGTTTGTTACTCTCCATCTTCCATTATAAATCCCTTGTCCTCTCAACTCAAAGTTAAACAATAACCTACATGGAATCAATGGATCTAAAATAAAGGAATTATTCAGAATTTTTAAGTTAAAAAATCTTCATTCAAAGACAGAAAAGAAGGATGTTCCTTTAAATTAATAATGATGCAAAAATATTGATGATATCTAGACTGCTTCTCAAGAAACAGCAGGGAATTTCAGTGAAATTAGCAAGAATTA
Organism: Sciurus carolinensis; assembly: GCF_902686445.1. NCBI lineage: Eukaryota > Metazoa > Chordata > Mammalia > Rodentia > Sciuridae > Sciurus > Sciurus carolinensis. The sequence goes on from NC_062221.1 coordinate 114,007,210, forward strand.
TAATATATCTTGACTTGAAGGGGAAAAGCAAAGTTTTGATTACATAGAGAACCATAGTGGAAATTATTTTACCATATATAATCAGACAACCCGTATAACATTGTCTTGGGGGAAAACACACACACACACACACACACACACACACACACTAATTTCTTTTTTTTAAGTCTTTTTGGCTATTAAAGTTTCCATTTCCCCATCTGAGTTGTTACTTTTGGAATTTATACTAATCTGAAAATCACAGTCAAGTTTGAGGCCTTAGGTACCAAAATACCCAGGAATTCAGTTAATGTTAAACACATGAGTAATTCTTTCCTACAGTACTTAGGTGCATATTTTTGGTGTTTAACAAAATACATGCTGAAAAAAACGATACTTGGTTAAGGAGGTAGATTTATAGCTGTTAGGCGACCACATGGAACATGGGGCCTTTGTGGCTAAAGACATCTAAATGACAATAAGACAGTATCACAAAGCAGGAAACAGAACTTGGCTCTCCTCAATTTTAGGTTATTGGGGTTTGGAGAGGGAAACTTATGTCTCCTGCCAGAGACGATTTTTAAACATTTATTACTTGGTTACCCGTTATCACTTTAAAGCACTTTGTCCATGAAGGGTGACACTTATGTGGCAAGTCATATTTTATTATTAGGGGAAAACTTTTTTGAACAAGTGAAAACATTTGTCTTTAATGGTGATTAAATGCCTGACAAGTTAGAATCTTTATAGAGAACAAAATGAGCTAAGAGCAAAAATGGGTTTCTAATGCTGTTTTCAAAAATACAGAAATAACAAATGAATAAAGGAGACCAATATACCAAGAATTTCCAAATCAGGAAACTCAAGGCATCTTTCAAGTGAATGTAATAATTTTTATAAGATCCTACAAAATAACAGAATAAAGATATCCATTTCACTTTAATATATGTAACTATCAAAACATTGATCAATTTTTTTTTGCTTTTTCTGTTGTGGTTTATATTCATTCAATACTTTTACCCTACCAGCACATACATTCTGCATACAACCCTGTTTATTTATCAGTACAACTCCAATTTAGTCAATTCAGTACAGAATTCATGAAATATCTTTAACTTGACTCTTTATTGGATTAAATTTATTTGAATGGAAACAAAGTAGCCAATAAGTAGTGTAAAGATGGTATTTACACAGTGCAAATTACACAAAAAAATTCTTTAGAGTAATATTTTGCAATTTCCTTTCAAGCCTATGAAGCATAGCATTGGTTAAAAAAGATAAAGATTCAGTTTTAACATTTGACAAAGAAGATGAAAAATTGCAGGAAGCTAATACTCATGTTGAATGTGGACAGGGTCGAAACTCAAGGGTAAACAAGTAACTATTCTGATAGTACCCTACATTTTTTTTTTCTTTTCTTGATTGCATTAATTGAGTCGAATCTCTCACTTTGTTATCTTTCTAGTTGGCATTAAAGCAAGACAACCCTAACCCAGGGTTTTGTGCTGCTGCTCTTGTTGGAGATACAGATCTGACTTTGACCTTAGCTCCAATATTCATCCAATAGGAGTTACTGGGCCCAAATCTAATTATTTGTAGTTTGTTTGGAGATTGGTGGATGATAAAGTAATATATATACTAATTAGGCACAAGGATAGCAACATAAGAAATGATTTTTATAGATAAACCAAAAACTCATCCACAAGTGGAATTTTAGAATTGTTGGAATAAAACTATTATAATTGGCAAAAGTACATTGATTTACATTGAAGCTCTTTATTTTTCATGGAACTATAAAACTTCTTAAAATCTCTTGTAGGACTTAGAAGTTTCAGCAGCCTGTAATGATTTTCTCTTTTACCAGAATGCATGATCCTTAAAGTTGCCCATCCATGTCTGATTCCTATTTTATGTCCACACATCTAGTCGAGTTCTCCGCATAAAGTATCCATTCAAATATTTGTTGAGTGCAGAGCCCATATGGCACTCTTTTGCAAATCATAAACAAGAGCATACTTCTCCCAGGAAGATACTACCTTTCATCAGGGGTGTTTGATTGGCAGATATTGTTCAGGACCTTGAAACATTCTGTAAGCATCTACCTCTCTTGAGTCCTTTTTTAACTTAAGAGAATACATTCAGAAATGAGAGATGATTTTACAATAGGTCCTTTGGAGGAAAGTAAAGCACTAAATCAATGTTTCTTAAAGTCAGGCTTAAACAATGGACTCAGTCACAAGGGAAAAGTCCCATGAATACTGTACAAAAAAAATAATAAATAACAACATAATGGTATATTTTTTTCTTCAAATGTTTGGAGATGAAATTGGAAAGAGTATGATAGTTTAGGAATGATGAACTTTTCTTTATCTGAATGTACATAGTCAGAGAGCCCTGGGTTTCTGCTGAAGTCTGTAAAGTTGTACTGTACTTATAATAACCCTCAGGTCACTCATCATCAGTATCTAAACAGCTGCCTTGGAAAGTTATGAAATACCAGAGTTAATGACCATGCTTACATTCTTGCCAGGCAATCTAAACTCTTAACCTTAGTTTCCTTCAGTAGCTGGATCTATTCTAGAGGTACTTGTATGGGAAGTGAGAACTGCCTATGAACAAAATAGAAGCAGACACATGCCCCATAAAAGGGCTTGATGATCCCTGACTTTTTGGTTTTAAAATGGAAAAATGTATTTTGTTTTACTGAAAAACTAGATATTGAATATCATAAGTTATTTTGTGGAATAGTTGAGATAAATGGTATCTTAACATCTCCAAATTCTTATGACCAAACATCCTCTAATTTGATTCTGAAATTGCATAAGCAATTTATGACCATTATTTCATCAGTGCACAAATTTATCTCCCTTCTTTATCTTTAGTACCTACTGTGAGCATTAATATATTAATGTACATACAAACAAATTAATGTGGCATTACTTCTCTAAGCATAATCAAGTTTATGAAAAACATGATAAAATGCATAGAACTTTTTATGTAGAAAGGGACCTGGATCATACATATAAAACACACAACAAATGTTTCAGTTATTAATTTTGTCACGTATGTGTATTATTCATTTTCAGAACAGAAAAGATTTGGCATTATTAATTGAAAAAAATATCTTTAGAGACTTAAAAAATTAGTTGGAGGAAGATAGAAACAAACAAGTAACTTCACTCACTCTACCAAATTTCTTAACTTTCAAAAAGACCTCTTATTGAAAGGCCAAAGTTGTCTCCAAATTGAGAAAGAGAAACTACTAAGGCTTAGTTGTGCACAGTAAAGTGACTCATCCAGCAGGAAAACAAGGGGAGTTGGAATGAAAAGAGACATTGGCCATCTTGTCCCACCCCTCACCCTACCCTCGCCCCCCTTCACCTAGGCCAGTACATGCTGAACAAGCACCAAAAACAACCAATAAATGAAAGGAAACTCAAAGGTCACTCGGGGTCATTATTTTCACATACCTTTGAATAATGAGAGCATCACATGTCAGCTAGAGGAGAACAAAATGTCACATTCTCTAGCTAAAGGTCAGCCTCGGTCAAAGGTCACAGAAGGGAGGCCAGGAAATAACCTAAGAGGTTAGGCCGGGTGCACAAAGAAAGGTCACCAAATGTCAGTGAAAGCATGCAGCTGTTCGGAGATGAAACAACTGAGGCACCCTTTTGTGCTGACATCGGCTAGAAAAAATGTCTCTGCTGACATTTTTTTTAGCTTGCAGTTTTATAGGATATTGACATTAATGTACCCAACCCTGAATTAGCCTTTTTAAAAGCAACAGTTTGGAAGTTAAGTGCAGCAGTTTCCAAAGAGTCATAACTGTGACATTTTTATTTCAAATGATTAATACAGCAATGGACTTCTAACACCAAATTTAGATTTCATCTGAGCTCTTTCATCCTCACAATATGTTAGCAACTAGGCCCTAGGACAGGGAGCTACCAGTAACCACTATTTTCATGTTTTTAAGAATAATTATTTTTCCTTTAACTGAAGGACACTTAGAAGCCTCAACCTGTTACAGGATTGAAGGATATGGATTATTTGCATTTTACTGGGCCTGACTGTTGCAGTTCTTGATCTAGTAATCAAATGTAGGCAAAGGAAAGAAAAAGAACCAATAATTTGCAACACTGTCCAAAAACTTGTAGAATAAATCCTTATCCATTTGTGTATTAATCCCTTTTTCAAATTGATAATATCCATTTTAAATATTAGCCCTAATAGTAACAATTCTTAGTGTTTTCAAGCACTCTCACATATGGGAAAGAAGTTCAGAAAAATCTGGCACCTTGAATTATTCAGAGTTAACTTCCCAGGGATCCCTACCAGAAGCTTTGGCTTTCTGAGGGCTTTTGGATTTTACTTTATACACACACGCCTGATACTGACCCAGATTAGCAGCTGTTTCCAGACAAGGTTAGAACATGCCACCTCTACAAACATCCTTTGCTGACTCCCAGGCATGAGACCACCTTAAGCAAAATGTACTTTTCCATTCTCAGGATTCCAACAAGTGGCCCCAATTTATGACTTGGTCAGCTCCATGTTTTTCCCCAAATCTTTTTGAAACAATTGAAGCATGTTAATGTCATCTTTGTCCCAATTCTACATGGTATTAAAAGAGAGAGTATTGTTCATGTACAATAAAAATAATAATGAATATTCACTGAGAAAGGAAACCCTAAAGCAAGAGCATCCTCCCCCTACAATCTCTGTTCCAGGTGATTGTCTATTTGTTTGTTCCTTCATAAACTTCGAGGGACACTGTCAAATAATAATACTCACCCAGGATGACTTAGGACTTACCCAGAGTTAAAACTACCTTTCCAACTAATGGGCCCTAGGCATATGAAGCCTGTCAGGAAAACATCATAAATCCTGGAGAAGGGAAGAGAGGGGGAGGGGAAAGTCACACGAGCCCTCTGCACTTAGGAGAAAGAGTTATTTAACACATCAGGGAAGTGCATTTAATAAATGAAGTCAGTGACTTGAACATGTCATATTCGATCTATACAGAGGTTGCTGAACTTTCTTTAAAAAGTCATTTTTATGCTGGTTGCTTTTCTTATGAAATTTTTTACACCTCTAGTGTATGAAATGAATGTATAAGTAGCTGATTGAGAAATGGCTAAGGTCAAAGTTAATAAGGAAAGCAGAAGGTCTAAAAGCATGCTGCCTTTGTTATCCCTTAAGAGTTCAAGAGATTTTCTACAATTTGGGCATGATATATTAATGTCTTTGACACCAGGTTTTTTTTGCTTTTGTTTTTGTTTAATCTGTCTCAAAAATCTGCTACTTGGTCAGTAGTAAATGTGGAAGGTGTCCCATTGCTGGAACCTTCTTCTAATTTCATTTTGGGCCAGTCTTTTATCTTTAAAGGTAACTTGATGGAGGATCCAGTCTGGAGATGAGTAAAACCATCATCAAAGACTTGGAGGGATCAAGTATCACCTTAAAATGTCAGGGTCATAGAAGTTACAGGGTGTGTAAGCTGGAAAAGAGCCAAGAAAAGGGTGGGAATACAGAACTAAAAGTACCCCTTTGAGAAAAGGAGAAAAGCAAACTGTTCAGCAATTATGTCAAGTACAAACTGTTTATTTATTTTAGAAAATATTTTTGTGTCCCCTCAGTCTTTCTGGGTTCCTTACACTTTAAATTGTGAGAGTCTCTGGATTATTTTGTCACATAAAATAATATAATACCCATGAAATCAACAAATGAGCTTGCAGCCCCAGAAGAAATTTAACCGAAACTTGGAACATGGACAGTGAAGTTCATCAGATAAGCATGTGCCAAATTAAGACACATATCTACCCTAAAATGGATGCTATAGCTTCTCTGGAAAACCATCCTATTCATCTTCAGACATGACAAAACTTGATACGTGATGTGGCACTCTTACTTTGAAACAGAAACTACACTTGACAAAACAACAACAATATCAACAACAAAAATAATTCTATAAGTAAAAGCCCCAGAATACTGCAAAGAAAAAAATCCTACTTGATTCTCAAAGATTTGAAAAAAAGCCACAATTATCTTATTTGACATTCCTGCTACTCATGAACAGAAAAATAAAGAAATCCCAGTGTCTGGAAACTTGTGTATTTATATATTTATGTGCAAATTATCTTCTAAATGACTTGAAATAATCGCCTCTTCTGCTTTATATTAACTTGACATATTTTTTTTTTCTTGTCAAGTCATGGTTCTTTTTCTAGTATCTGAAAATGTGCCAAACTAAATGTCAGTGTCTCCATAAGGAAGATTTAGAGTTCCTTTTGGAGCAGATAGAAGCCTCAAATGACAAACATGCTTATCCTGAATGTCCCTCCTGCAGGTGTGACTTACCTCAGAACAAGGTCAAAGAAGCCACCAGAGAAGAGCTATGATTTGTTTGACTTGACATTCCCCAGTATTTCCCTTTGTTATTCTTATATCATCACTTTGTGGCAGAGTGAGGCAAGTGCTTGCTTTCAGGTACATCTGGCTGGTAGCCCTGCAGACCAGAGAGCTGCTGTGAATTTCGCTATATGAAAAGCTTCCCTTTGACTTTAATGCTGTTCAAGCATTGCAGGGGCAAGTTTTGAAATATTTCCTCAGGACAATCTCTAGTTATAGCTCCCCCCATCCTCCTCCTGGAACGACTGTTATCTAGCCTTGAAGCTGAACTTCAGCAACCACACACTGTGGCAGAGACTGGCAGGGCCAGGCAATGGGAGAGGTCCAGGCAAGGCTCATTTTCCTCATGTCCATGATTTCTAAGATCAGTATTGGGGATGAAAGGACAGCAGGAGTCAGGCACGGTAATACTTTTGCAATAAGTCCACAAACTGTCACTGTTTACCTACTAAAGGACAACATTCATTCTGTACCCTGGGAATACCGAGTCATGAAGTCACGCTTCCAATCTTCCAGGTGTTTAATAGACAAAAAGCCAGAGCTAGAGCACTCTACCCTGAGGTCCCAGCAACACTGCCAGCTATTAGGTCTGACTTCCCTTTTGGGTCAACACCACCTGAGGGACTGAGGGGCAAGGAACATATCTCAGTGAAGAGCAATTTTCTTCCTCTCTGAATCAGGCTCACTCCTGCCTTGGCCTTGTATGGGGCACATGTTGATGGTTTGGGGGAACGTGACACACAGCACTGAAAAATTCAACGACATAATCTAAGATCTACTGCTACAGGAAACTTCCTTTCCCATCCTTGTCCTTTCACTCCCCTCTTCAGATTCCTTTTCCTAACCACATCTGAACCTGCAATTGTCCATAGTTCATTTGTATTGCTTCTCAACCAGAGTCGTTTCCCGGGGTCCGTCCTAACCTATTGCCTCTGAGTCTTTGTGACCTACCTTTGTATTTGCAACTCAACAGTTTTCCACCACACATTTCTAACACTGAGAATGATGCTGATTTTGAATCTGGGCTCAGAAGAGCTCCCTGAATGTATTCAGTCACCAAGTTTAGGAAAGAAAGACTTAACTGACAAAGTGAGAGGGAAATGACCTATTTTAAACTAAGGTATTGAAAATTTCTACTTGTTCTCATTCTGAAGGGGAAAAAATGAAAAAAAAAAAAGGGTCATAAAGAAAATGAATGATCTCCTCTCATAACCTTTCCATTAAAGGAATGGACAATACTTGGGTAATGATGTTCAATTTATTCATAAGAAGACAAAAGGGCATTTGTCTGTATCCCTTAGAGAAGTCCTTTGGCACTGTGATGGTTTTCTAAAGGTATAAACGACACTTTCTTTATGCATGTTTGCAAGGTCCACTTCACTTCTTCAAGCATTTTCCCCTATCCTTTTTTCATATTTCCTTTGTAGATGAGATGGATGTCTATGTACATTTTACCCCCAATAAAATGTGGAATGGTATGTAAGTCCCATACACCTGAACTTTAAATTGAAAACTGCCTTTAAACACAGCTAGACAGATCCTGGGAAGAAATGGAATTCACTCTTCCTAAGGTTTAAATGAAGAAATGTTAATGAAACACTCTTGACAGAGATGTGGGCAGTTTCAGGAATTACTCAGGGACTGGCAACATTACTGCCTTTTGGGTTGGAGGAGCAAGGAAAAGAAAGATGTTACCAGAACCCAGTGAGAAGGGGAGTCATGGAGGAAGTGTTGCCCAGGTGGAGCTGTAGTTGTGGAGGAACACAGCAGTTGTCCAAGGCACAGTGCCAAAGCATGGGAGGGACACAAGGAAATAGCCTGGTTTCTCTCCCCTCCAGGTCATTGATCTGCCAGTGCATCCCCTGAGCCAAACACAATCAATAACCTGCCAGCAAAAAGAGTCCTTGCAGGGGGTTGGCCTCCTGAGGCACAGAGCAGGGAAGACATGGGTTGGGAAGGAATTTGTGTGGAAAGTAAGGAATAGTGAGATGGCAAAACCAGATCTAGTTGTGAAATGAAAGTACAAAAAGGTTATGGTAAGAAACCAATACCTGGGGAAGGGGTCAGTTCCCTCCCCTCTCTCAGCCTTTCTCCAGGAAACCTAATTAACCATGGGTCTCTTCTTTTTGGATTGTAACTGCCCAGGAGTCTGACTACTTCCTCTTGAAACATAACAGATGCCTGTGAAAAGAGCTGTTTCTTATCTGTTTCTGTGAGCATGCTTTACATTAGAGACCCTACACAAGGCCTTTAGGCGCATAGATTAGGAATTTTTTTAAAAAACAGAGGAAAAATCCCCAATGACAGGATGGGTCTTTAATGATGTCAAATAACCTATAAATATTATGAAAAACTGTGGATCAGAGTTCAGAATTTTTTCAGAGTTTTGTTCTCCTTTGGATCCACTGGTGTAAAATAAAGTTTGGAATTCTGTTCTCCGAGTGTTGCTTGCTGCTTCTCTACTAGTCTGTTTCCTGCAACTATACTACCAAAATTCCTCTTTATTCATAGGATCTGTACCCCATTAAGAGTGTGGAACTTAATTACTCTATGGTGTTTGGAGGTGGGGTCCTGTGGGAGATAATTAGGAATAGATAAGATTTCATCTGGATGAAATCTTCATGATTGAATACCAGAGACTTTTAAAAAGAGATAGAACAGAAGATGAACACGCACATACACACACCTACTTGGGATTTTGCCAGCATGAAGGCCTTCATCAGATGCAGTCTCTTGACCTTGCACCTCCAGAATTCAGCCAAAATAAACCTTTTTAAATAACTTACCCTGTGATATTTGTGTTAGTAGCAAAAGAAAAAGAATTTAGACAAAACGTTTAGGAGATAATTAAAGGTAAATGAATTTTTAAGTGTTGGGCCATAATTAGGACTGTAGCCTTATAAGAAGAGAAAGACAGGTATCTCTCTTCTATCTCTTCTTCTCCTCATGTGAAGAGAGAGCAAGAAGGTAGCCAAGAGCAAGACAGGAAGTGAGGCCTTACCAGAAAGTGAATTAGTCAGTAGCTTTATCTTGGACTTCCCAGCTTCAGAACCATGAAAAAGTAAATTTGTTTAAGCAACTTGGTCTGTGGAGTTTTGTTACAGAGGCCCAGGCAGATTGTATGAAGACAAAACAGTCTTTGAGTCATACAGACCAGGATTTTAAGTCTCATTTTCTCACTTACTAGTTGTAGACTTTAGGAAATACTCTGAACTTTAGTTTTCTGATTTAAAAAGTATGATTATTTTTCCTTCATTGGGTTTTTTACAAAACTATTTTTCTTCTTGTGTATTTTGCTTCTACTGCATTTTCTTTCTTCCTGAAATACATCATATATATATATAATATATATACATTAAATATATATGCATATTTGTGTGTGTGTATATACACACACACACACACACATCTATATATATATATATATATATTGGTGGTGGTACTGAACCCAGGACCTTGTATGTGCTAGGCAAGCACTCTACCAATTGAGCTATATCCCCAACCCCATTCTTTATATTTTTAATGAAGTTTGCTTCTAAAGCCTCAGCCTTCATTTGTCTGATAATGGTTTTAATCTCATTTTGTTCACTAAGTAGATAATTCTTTGAAAGTTATTTTCTCTGGACTCTTTGAAGATATTTTTGATCTGGTTTCCATTGTAGCTGCTGTTGTTTCTTTGTAAGTATTTCATCTATGTTTTGCTTCTTTTTGGTGAGCTGCATTTCCCTCAAGGTGTGTCCAGATGTATGATTTGTTGTTGCTATCGTCCTAGGTTTCAGTGAGGTCTTCTGAATCTATGCTCTATCTTTCCTCAATATTGGAGAATTCTCTGTCATTATATCTTTCTGTATAGACATTTCTTCATTCTGTATGTTTTCTTGTGAAATTATGACCAGACATAAGCCAGACCTTTTAACTTTAATCTTCCTTAACTTCTATTTCACATTTTCCAAGTGCTTCCTCCTGTTGTATGCTGAGTCCTTTCTTCTATTCTGCTTTCCAATTGTGAATTCTCTCTTCAGCTCTGCCTAATAAGCTATGTAAACTGTCCACTAAGTTTTTAATTTCAGTAATTATATTTTTTCATTTCTGGACATTTTGTTTGTCTTTTTGTTTTTTATCAACTTTGTCTGATAAATTTCCATAGTTTTTCTATTCCTTGTGCTTGATGCCTTCCTTTTTGGGAATTCTTAGTTTTTATATTCTAAATTAATCATATCTGGTATCTAATGTCTTTAAAGATCTGATTCTGCCCTTCATTGTTCATGCTCTTTCTTGGTCTTGGTACTTTTATTTCCTGTTGCATTTTGTTATTTTTGTTGTTGGGAGATCAGACTTGATAATACTTTTTCTTTGAGACTGACCTGCGTCCTTGATTGAGAGTATTCCTTCAAAAAAAATTTCATTTCTTTATGCCATCTGGCACTGCCAATTGGAGATAATATAAATTAAGAGCACAAGCCCACATTAGAACAAGCTTGCATTTATCAACCCATATTTTTTGTTCAGCTTTCAATAAATTAAGGTAAATTTTCTATAATTCAAAATTAAAAATGTTGAAGTGCACATTAAGTGACATTTAGTATATTCACAATGTTGTACAACTATCACCTCTAGTTCCAAAACATTTTAATAACACCAAAAGGAAAATCCTATAAAATTACTCCTCTGATCCTTTCCCTCACTTCCTGACAACCACTAATTTCTTGTGAAATTATGACAAGACATAAGCTAGACCCTTTAAGACAGCTATCTATCTATCTACCTACCCTATCTATCTCTACATAATTACCTATTCTGGAGACATCATATAAATGGATCTATACAATATGTGATGTTTGGCATCTGACTTCTTTTGTTAGGTATTCTCTAGGCTTACATATATTATAGCATGTATCTGTACTTTATTCCTTTTTGTAGTTGATTTCTATTATATATACATACCACATTTCATTTATGCATTCATCCATTAATGGACTTTTGGGTTATTGCTTCCTTTGAACTACTGTGACTAGTTCTGTTATGAACATTCAAATACCAGGTTTTATGCTTTTATATCATATTGGATGAGAGAAGTCAGATACCAAACATCACATATTATATAAATCCATTTATATAGCATCTCCAGAATAGGTAATTCTATACTTGTGGATAGTATTGTCATCTGAAACTTATTGCCTTCAAATTCATGAACATAGACGATTTCCCATTTATTTACATCTTCTTTAGTTGATTTCAGCAATATTTTTAGTACCTTAATATATAAGTCTTGTATTTCTTTAGTTAAATTTATTCCTAAGTATTTTATTCTTTTTAATACTTTTGTAAAAAGATTTCATTCTTAATTCTATTTGGAGTTGTTCGTGGTTGCTGTATAGAAATATAACCGATTTTTGTGGGTTGATCTTTTATTCTGTTACTTTGTTGAGTTCCTTAGTTTAGATTTGCATTCATTTTATTTTTTCCCTATATTAAGATGAGGAATAGAATCAATTTAACAATAACACTTACCAAACAGCTATTTTGTTTTGTTTTAGTTAAATATTTCACTGAGGATCCTTTTACAGTTACAGCTTTAAATGAAGTTCTAGCACATATTTGGAAGTATGAGATTTTGTCTCTTTCAACAATATGTGGTCCATTAATATCAAAGCTCTTCTTCAGAGGGTTCTAGAAATCACTTGTAGTTCAGACAGTACTCTTTGTTCTGGATTCATGTATTGGCTTCTTTTGACCTTTTTTTCCAGCTCAGCAGTGTGAGTGTGGGTGTTTTCATATGTTTGCGAATTTTCTTCAATATTTTTAATGTTTTTCTATAGATGAACTGTACTGGATATTTGCCCCACTTTATTTCCAGAAATTGAAGTTTTCTTAGAGGGTTTTTATGAGAATTAAAAGGTATTATGTATACAAAAATCACAAGATAGAGATTGTCACATTAACAATACCTTCTGAACAGATGTCATTTCTCTCTCACACACATGCAGTTATGGAATATGCAAAAGAGGTACAATAATGTATCCCTGGTTGTTACAGGTGGAAAATATAGTAACTTGAAACTGCTCTTTTGAGAAATTCAGTGTAAAATGCATCCCTTCCTGAGATACAAGATTTCACTTGAAATAGTCCCTCAAACCTCACTGCAAGACATCCCTCCCCATAACATGGTTCACTGACATGCACAACAACAGCAATGAGAACATTATGTTATTTTTGATGCATCATTTAGAAGTGATCACTGTGATATATCAATTTCAGTATACATATTTCACTCTTGTTCATTAATTGGTGTTGAAGGAAATTCCACCAGAAATAACCTAAAGCTATGTTCAAATATGTTACTCTACTGGATTGCTATGTGTGAAAGCATGGTGGTACTTAAAGAAAAGCAGAATAATTAAGATGCATGGACCATCCCCCCACTGAAGCACCCATCAATGGGCAGTTCAGCCTAAAGCAACACAATCAAAGTCCACGAGAGATGTAATTTCATCATGAAAATGACTAAAGCAGGACTTGACATGAATTGAACCTCTATTCTAGAAAGTAAAATTTCTGTCAAAGCAGACTGCAGGTGCCATTTACTTATTGATCCAGCCCAAGCATTGATCATCTTGTGTCTGTTCAACCCTCTGATTTTGATCTATTGAAAGATTGAGAAAGACTTTTTTACGGCTAAAATACTATGTATTTAGAATAACTAGTTATTTAACTGTTGATCTACATGCTTTTTACATAGCATTTTTAAAATGTTTCAAGAAATATATTAATCTAAAATATATGTATCTAAGATGTCAATTAGATCATAATGCTAATATAAGTAATTTTATCCCATGCCTCATAAAATGCTCATATTTGCAATCAGACCATTTTTCTTAATCAATTTTAGACATGAATTTGTTTTGTCCACTTACTACATTTTTGTCCCATAAGCAACAAAATGTCATTGTGTGCCTTGGGGTTTGAGACATTTGGGGGTCTCTTTTGCTCTCAAACTTAGTCTTAACTATTATTAGAGTTTGGGTCAAGCTTACTGTACATGAATGCAATAGTTATATGATTATGTTATAAGCAGCTAATTGTATTGCTTGTGCTAATGAATTATTCATGGCATAATCACTGATGTTTTATTTTGCATACTAATTTGAGCATGGTGCATTTTTCACATTTTGATCTAGAAATGATCTCAGATAATGACCTGTTTGTGGATATGGGGGTTTACACTGACCTCAGTATTCCTCTTTTCTCTAAACATTGCTTCACAATGTGTATATTTCACCACAGTGGTATAGGTCATTCAGAGTCAGGGCCCTGCTAATAATTACTTTTAAAGCCTTCCAATTATTGCTTATTAACAGGATTTCCAAAATAGTTTTTTCAACTAAAAGGATTTTGTTACCCAGGATCTTCCAAACAGCAGACTTCTGCCATTTATCTTCTCTAACTCATCCTTCCTAAACTCATCACTTTCCTCAGTCTTGCTTAGTCTCTGTACTTTTCAATTAATTGTTCTCTTCCAACTTGTACTCTTATCCATTCATAACATTAAATCCCTTCCAGTTAACCCTGAAAATTCATATATGGAGAAATGATCACCATTAACGAGTGGTTGGATATTCCCAAGTTACCCTTCTCACCTCAGTCCCTCATATACTTGCCAGATTAATTCTTCTATAAAGATGTGCTTTCCTATACCAAAATCTTATTACTCACTACCTACAAAACATCTCTGCTTAGCTTTCTAACCCTCCCTAAAGCATCCACTTTTCTGTTGATATTTCATCTTGCATTCTGTAGAGATCAATCCACTTCTCTGGAAACATGGTAAGTTCATACCACTTCCTATACTTTCTGTTTTACTCGGCCTGCATTCTCCTAAATTGACTTGTACCTACAACACACTTGCTATTTTCTCAAGGCTCAGCACAAGTGCAGTGTAGGCTGTGAAGTATTCCTAGATTCCCACAACTTTCAATCATTTTCCCTGATTCCCTTACTACTCACCATATCTCAGCACTTTATCACACGCTTCCTTGTATTTCATTTGGTCCTGTTTCATGTGGTTTAATTTTATGTTCCTTACAAGATTATAAATTGAATGTCTGAACAATACTATGTATTAATTCTATTTCCCCCTTCAAAGGAATGAAAAAATTGGGTTGCCCAGTAGAATCTAACACAAGTTAAGTGCTAATAATCATTTATCGCATTTGACTCATTATTAATGCTACCATGGCAGGTGTTGACATGTAACATAATACCATTAAAGTGAATCCAAATGACTAATCTATATTTCACATCATAGGTGGTACTCTAAGAAAATATATTTATCATAAAACATAGTAGTCATTTTTATTTATGAGAGTCTGGAGGTAGAAAATTATTTGACCTCTCTTTCCTGAATTGGAAATATCTATCAACCAGAGAATGATGTGAGGATAGCACATTTTTTGCTGAAATTTTGAGGTAAAGTTGAGGGTAGGAGTATCCTATTTGGAGAAGGACCATTTTATGCCAAGAAAATCAAAGGTGCTGCCCTTTCTGACGACTACTTAGGAGACAATAACAACAATCAGCATCCTTATATATTAACAGTTCTGATTATGCCTACCCATTACACAGATTTGAAAGATTCTTATTTTTAAATCCTTGGATTTAAATGCTTGTGATTAATGAAATACAATTTTAAGATAGTGATGTTTCCTTGAAGATATGCAAGAAATAAACTGTAAACTCCATCAAGGGAAATTAGAGATCATGAACATGTTATTTCTAATGTGTTCTCAGGGCCCAGAACAGTGTCTAGCACCTAGTAGACATTCAGTAAATATTTCTCGAATATATCAATGAATAAATATGTGCGATCATACATTTAAATATAACCCAAGTGTTGTGAACGCCACCTACCAGTGAGTACAGAAATATTCCCATAGACATTAATATCCTAGATTTGTTTTTCCTGAAGTATTCTCCCATTAAATGTGGGAAGTAAAGTATTTTGTAAAGTTTCTTACCCAATTATTTCGGACATTTCCACAGGCCACTTGTTAGTCTTTGTCACTTCCTACCATGGCTAACAGGTCAGGATCTTCTAGTCTTTGACCCTTGAATCCGTGGAAGAACTGTTCTCAGATTAAAATACTGTTTCCATGGTCACTGCTGTCATGACTATGAGAAAATCTCTCATTCAAGGTGTCAGTGAAATTGGTCTGTGCTTTCGTGACCAAAAATGGAGGGTCATTGAGTAGTAAAAAGGATACCTTTTCTTTTAGGCTTTGCTAGCAATTCCAGGGCCATATTGTTTGAGCTCAAGAATTAGGAACCTGGTCTCTCACTCACTCCTGTAGCTAGACAGTGGGGGTCCTAAAGGTCCAGGACCTGACACCAAGATACTTCCAGGTTGATTCTGCTGTCATCATCATCCTTCCCACTGGCCCCATATGGGAGATGTTGGCTCCCAGTGTCAATGACATCAGAACTGGCACTTCCTAAAATGAGGGTTATTTCTTCTCTCTGTCTAGTAAGCTGCCATGTTTAGAAGGACAAAATCCTGCCCTAAACAAAATCAGAAGGACAGCGTACCTAACCAGGAGTTCTACAGCAAGGCTGCTTGGATTTCAAGTGTCATCCTGTTTTGTTTGATCATTTAATATATAGTCGAATTAGGTTGTTTGGTCTACTTTATAAACCACCTGGCCAACTGCACTCACATGCATTGTCCTACTTCCCACCCAGGTCTTATTCCAGACCACTAAATTAGTCCACATCTCTCCTTCAGGTGAATTCTTTCTTATGTTTTTCTTTCCTTGGGTTTTTGAGATCACCTTTCTCAACTCCAATTTGAGATCACCTCTCCCAACTCTAAACCATCAAAAATGACTGAACACTTTTGACAGAGGGATTTGTCTTTCTTTCCTCCTTGCAGTCTTTATGCAAAGGAGTAATCACAAATGTCACTGCTCCAAATTTTGTGTCCCCTCCAAAACTTAAGTTGTAGTTCAAACTTCAGTGTAATAGGTGGGACATTGAGAAGATGATTAAATCTTGAGATCTAAGCCTCATGAATGGGAGGGAACTAGCTAAGCTCTTTTCACCTTCCCATCTATTCTGCTACGTGAAGATACAGCAGACATCCCTCTTTGGTCTTGCTCCTTCCATCATGCAAGGATGACACTACAAGAAGTGTCCATCCATGGAGCAGGCCCCCATCAGACACCAAACCTATTGGTACATTGATCTTGGACTTGCAGTCTCCAGAGCTCTGAGAAAATAAATTTCTGTTGAACATAAATTACCCAGTTTTAGGTATTTTGTTATAACAGTACAAATGCCTACTATAAAATTCTAGCAATGTGCTATTTTAAAAGTTAACATGAAAAAAGGTTCACAAGACATTTTGTGATGTACAGGTCCACAATTTAAGACTACTCAGATAGAAGAGTGACATTGGTAAGAATTTTAGTGATGGATACAGCTGTTTGCTTGAAAATATATTCCAGATGGTCTCTGCATTGCAGGGAAGAGGTAGAAGCTGGGAGGTAGAGGCTTATATTTTCAGTGTTTCTTTCAAATTTAAAATTTTGTATTTGGATTAATGAAACAAATTTAAAAATATTAATCTGATATTACTCCATTATTATCCAAGAATCTTCCAGATAAGGCAATAAGTTACCTTTTTAGCATTTTTTTAATCAACTGAGATTTTTTTTAAATTGCCTTTTTTAAAAAAAAATTGAGAATGATAACTTTGGGCAGAATGTGTGACTCAATAGTAGTGTGATTACCTAGCATACACGAATCCCTGGGTTTGATCCCTAGCACTGAAAAAACAAAGCAAAATAAAACAAACAATCCACCCAAAAAGAAACTATTTCTACTACATTTCAATTCCTGTTTGTATACCCCTTTTATTTAACACTCATAGGGAATTTTACTTACATTAATCTTTTTATTTTAATATAAATAAAAGCTTACATGAAATTTTGTGGAGTTGGCCTAAGGTTATTTTGGGGGAAATATCATATCATAGTACTTTCCCTTCATCAAGAATGGAGAAAAATGATCAGGTGCTTATTTTTCAGAGGAAAAATGCAGCTAAGTAAATTATCAATTTCCTGAATGCAAGATCTCTATTCTGTTAGTTGCCCAGTAAACTGTTAGAGATTGCAGACAAAACCATTCTCCATACATGGCTTTGGGTATTTGACAAGAAGTGAAGGGGACATTATAAGATGATGGACTGTAGAATAACCTAAGATGCCTTATGACACGTAGAAGAAAGAGAAAGGAGGGAAGGAGGACTTGAGTCATGGTCCAGAACTTAGTATAAGAAGCTGGGATTGAGTGCTGATACATTGTTCCAAAAGACAAATACTTTAATGACTAACGGGTCATGCATCCCTGAATGACATCTGTTGGGTACCCACCTTGTTCATCTTTCCGATCCTCAGTGACAGTTACTCCTTTATTCAGATACTGGAGCTGGCACTAGAAATTTAAGGAATTTTTCCACTGTTCCAGGAAATAAGGGCTAGAGAGAGAACTCTAATCAGGATAAACTCTAGAATCTATATTTTTTTGGCTTAACATTAAAGAATAACTCAGAAATTTGAATATTTAGTGGGGGAAAATCATGAAGCTTCTGACTCTAGAAAAGCATTTTCTAAAAAGCAATATCATCATTGTCATCATTAGGAAGAAAAGAAGATCAATCCTCTCGATGCACTTGGCTTATTGCTAGCAGTAGCTTTAGAGGAATTAATAGATTAATTCCCCTGACCATGGTTTTAGAATCACTAAAAAGGCATTGAGAAAAACATTATTGTTAGGCAATTTTCCCCATGATTTTGAAACTTAATTTTTACCGGAAACTTTTAAAACTTTCTGCTCAAATTCTTATGATTTAGATTGTGACCATAAAGTAGAAGTGAATTTCTCTTTTAAAATTTAATGATTACATTTATATGTGTAAAGTCAAGCATCACTTAAGAATGTGGGTATGTTCTGAGAAATGCGTTTGAGGCAATTCGGCTATTGTGCAAATATCATGGAGCATACTTATACAAACGATGAGGACTCTGATGTCACTAGTGACATACGGGGCCACTGTCATACATTTAGTCTGTCACTGACTGAAACTGCATTAGTATATGATGCCTCACCTGTGCGTGAGTGTGTGTGTGTGTGTGTGTGTGTGTACTTCAATTTAATCATATTAGAATGGGGCTCAGAATTTGTGTTAATACATTTATTTAAAAAATATTGTTCAAGTACCAAACATGCTTATGTTTACACTATTTGGACAATAACCAAATATGAAATGAAGCCAACTGAACTCAACATTCTGGCCATCCTCGTGGGTAAGGAGAAAAAAGGAAAAGTGGGAGAAGGTTTAATTAAGGTGATTGGGTACCTAGAAAAGAAGGGGTAATATTACCAGACTTAGGAAATAAAAACATAGGAGACCCAACTAAATTCAAAGTTCACATACACAAGGCATTTTTTTTAATACAGGTATGTCCAAAATATTATACAGAATATACTCTTATTTTAAAAATTACCCATTGTGTATTAAAATTCAAATTCAGCCAAGCGTCCTGTATTTTCTCTGGCAACACTTAAGGAAGTCTTCTTCAGGACAAATATAACTAGCCTTGGGTTCCATTTGCCATGTGTCTTTCTTGAGTAGATTGGCAGGCTCCTCTGGGCTGAAATAGGGGCTTAAAATTGAGGCCACTTTTGCTCACTGCTTAATAGTGACAAGCTATTGATAGCCGGGCATTGCCAAATTCTCATTAGTTTCTAAAAGTCAGGAACTACATTTAGAAAAAAAGCAGCTCGCTTATAGAGAGGTCATCTCTCCAGTAACCTCAAGTACCAGGAACACAGATGAAGCCCAGGAAGCAAGGGGGACAAAAGGCCTCTAAGGATTCAAAATAGAAACCATGTACTAAAGCTCAGGCTCTTTTCTCAGAGAAGAGTCCCTCAGACTTGCACTCAGCGTAATTTATTCTTTTTTTAGACATCATCCAAACAAGTTAGGTTCTCTGATTTTCTTACTAACAGAGAATAAAAGAAGGAAATTACTAAGTGGGTAGGGTGGCTAGGTAGACTGGGGTCAGTTGCATGGAAGACAGTCTGGAAAACACACGTGCTATATAATCTCCATAAAAATTCAGAAGAAACTATATCAAAATGGTATCAGTGGTTATTTCTTAACAATGAGCTTACAAGTGGCTTTATTTTCTTATGTTTGTTTATGTCTTCTAAACTTTGACATGTTGTTTACTGTCAGAAAAGGCAATGCAGATATTTTCAAAAAATGAAATTTAAAACCTTTCTTGACCCTCCCAGGAGCACTCTCTTCTCTCTATTATAAGCATTTACTGAGTGGTAATTTATAAAGCAAGTGCTTATCTTTGTCACCTACTGGATTGCAGCCTTGCAGCCTAGTAAGTAGCACAATGTCTAGCACACAAATATTAGTAGGTATTTGTTGCAAAAATGATGAAAGTCAAGATGCATAGTGTTTCTATGAGCAGCCAGACGTATACCTCCCCACACCCATCTCTCCAGGTCTGAGCTGCCCTGTGGCCTTCCTCCATCACTGACTATTATTGAAGTCTACTCTGAATCTATAATTTAGAATTTACCCACTAAGTCCCAAGTTTTTAACATGTAAATATTTTGATGATATCAACACAGGTGCATTAGAATATGTTAGAAACCATAATCTAGAGCTTATTACATAATTCATTATCATTAATATTAATGATACCCTTAATAATATTAATGAATGTTATCACTAATCATTCACCTATTACTTTCCTCAAAAGAATAGAATCCTACAAACATTTGTTTCAAAGTTATCATAGATGATATATTTATCTTTCAATTTAAGTTCTTATAGGTGTGCCTGACATGGAATGACCGGAAACAATGGATTAAGGTTGCAGACACTGCTTTAGAAAGCACAGGGGAATATAATTCATTCCTGGGGAATTTCTACTGAAATGTTTAACATCTTCTAAAAGTTTAGTTTAAAGGAATAAACACAAATAATTTTGAAAATTCTTTCACACAGACCCCTCATTTGACCTGAGGTCTGGCTGCATCTGTCAATAGAGCATGAAGAGCCAAGGAGCTGGGACATTGCTTTTGCATTACAGGGATAAAAGTCATCTGTGGTCTAATGGTTGCAAAAAAAAGATCATGTATTATGTTCTAGAAGAAGATATGATGGACCTCGTTGGGAATGACTTCATGTGACTACCATAAAGCATGTTCATCTTTGTAAATAAGTGTAAGTATGGAAATGCCAAAGCCCTACTTTCTTTATAACCAATTTCTTGAAAGAATTTCAAGCCACACAGAAAATTAAATAAGGTCTTTAAATTTTCCCCTTTCTGGTTAGCATTTGTAAATGGAATTAAACCATTTCTCTTCCACAAGAGTTCAATTAATTTCTGTTTGTGTTAGAACCATGACTTTGTAACCAGAAGGAAATAGATGAGTTACTGTACAGCAGATATCATGGCAAAGATATCTGACAAGAACAGTATGATTCAGCATCTATTATTTTTGTCTTGCAAATGATTTCAAAGCATATTTTAGTAACTTGGAAGCGATTCTTCAAGTGGGACAACAGTGTTGCTTTCCCACCATTGCATTACTGGAAACAGCTTCCTAGCTTGCCCACAAATGCACCGATGCCTGCCAGCAGAATCCCTTAACCCCAAGAGGCAGCTTTTCAAAGCTAAACTGCACATTAGGACGTTTTTTACTACAATCAACTTGCATATAGGTGTTGATTAGCATACATAAATCAATCTAGAGATAACTTTCTGTTAGCCATTAAATCTGACTCCCTTTTTACAGCTTTAAGGTTAAATGCAATGGTAAAGTTACCTGACTTGTCTCTTAGCTCTTTTCACTTTCCACTCCTTGAAGTTAATGCTGGAAAAAAGGAAAAACAAAAAGAGAAAGAAAAGCAAGTCTAAAACAAGCAGCAAGAGGAAGAGGGGGAAAAGTGATTGATGAATGATTAATTCCTGGAGAATTTAAATTTAATGATGCAAAAGTACTACTTTCAGCTAACCTGGAAAGCATTTCATGCACAGCAAACCTAAGATACTCAACTTTAAGTAGCAGTAAGGCCATATGAGTAAGTAGCTTTAGGAAAGGTTGAGAATATTGTTTTGAGATTTTAAGATAACTTGAGCAATGTGTTTTTAAAGGTAGAAACTGTGGAATATATTCCTCATATCTCAAGGAAGATATCAAGAAAGATAGTGAAGACTTCCTGCCTCTCAACTTTTTGTGTTACTCCCAAAGTCTAAATAATGCTGTTGTATGCACACGAAAATCTTTAGTTATAGAGTGACTAAACTGTACTGCTCCTGCCAAATCACCACTAAACCAGGAAGGCTGATAGGACATTGCTCAGGAGACAGTCAATGTTGCTACACAGAAGCATCATGGCACCCAAATTTTTGTCCTTTAATCTGTTTGCTAATTACATTCTGAGTAAAGAGTAACTTTTCCTACTGAAGGGGATTTAAAGCAAACTTTTGACACCACTTAAGAGATACGAGTGCTGAACCTATAGCCCCAAATGAAGCATATGTAACATGGTTTCACATGGCCTCATCCAGTACTCCAAGAAATACTAAAGGAAACCAAATCTTCCATAAAAGTCAAGTAAAACTGTGAATACTTAAAAACTGTGTTTGGAATATGTGCATATGAAGTGTAAGTTTGATTAGTAATGAAGCACATATCCCAAGGCAGATTTTGCAAGGCAAAGAACAATTTTTAAAAATACCATTCATTCAGTCATGTTGATTAAAGACTGTCAGCAGCTTCTTACTTCAAAGGAAGTGAAAAGCTAAGTCCCAATGCCTATATCTGCATTCAGTTTACCACACCGAAGAAATTATATTAAATACTATATATGTCTGACTACTGACCTTTGGGTCAGGCATCATCAACAAATCCTTTTATTCTCTTCATAAAGCCCGGAGTTGAAGAACCCATCACCAGGATTTCATGGAGAGATACCTCAAACAAAGTTATCTACAAATCTCATTAATATTTGCTGAATGAATGAATCTTGGATTTAACAGACTTTCAATACTAGACTCATGTTTCTGATGCTCTAAATAGTGAAAAACAAGGAAAAAGAGTAATCCTTGAAGTAGTCTCTCAAAACAGAATTATTATTTTCTTGGTGTGCTACATACTCTACTTCATTCTTCACATTCAGGATGAAGTGAATTCTAAGTGGAATAATTGTTCTGACAAACTTCATCTCCTTGGCCTTGACCTTTTAAATATATTTTGGTTCTAGTTTTGTTTGGGTGAGTGTCTATCTGCAGCTCATTCCTCACAGTTCAGCTGGCTGAACACAGTGTCCAGCAGAGGGCCCCTGAAAAACTGATTTGGCTGGGGAGTCCTTTGAGCCCATTCCATTGGCAGGGTTAGTTAGCTAGTTTCACTATGTTCTTTTCAACTGTTCCAGACTTGAGTCCCCAAAGACTTCTATTTTTTGAAGAGTTCCTTTGATCAGCTAAAATGAGTGGGTGTATCAGTTTCCTAGGGCTATCATAACAGATTACTACAAACTGGTGGCTTAAGATAACAGAAAGTTATTCTTTCATGGTTTGAAGCCCAAAGTCTGAAATAAAGGTATCAGCAGGGACATGTTTCCTTTGAAGACTCTAGTAGGCAATCTCTCCTTTTCCCTTCCAGATTCTGGTGGCTTAAAGTCGCATAATTCCAGTTTCTGCCTTAGTCTCCTGTGGCCTCCCCATCTTTTGTCCTCATTTGCATGTAATTATATCATTTATCATTGAATCTAGGGCCAATCAGATAATTCAATATGCTCTCACCTCATGATCCTTGATACAATCACCTCTACAAACATCCTTTTTCCCAATAGGGTCAAATTCCCATGTTCCAGGAGGATATGTTTCTGTAGGAACACAACTGAACTCACTACAACAGGTGATTTAGAAAAAATTGTATCTTGAAAGTTAAAGGGGTAAGTAAATTTTGATATTGCATTTGATACTATAAAAATTTATTTTAAAAAAAATATCTGCTACCATAATTTTGTGTCTATATCCTCAGTAGTCATTTTATCCTTACTCTTATCTTCATTATTCTTTAATTGTTCATTTTGACGAGGAATGCTCAGCCACATCGCCATTGGCATTTAGGGTTGGCTATTTCTTGTGTGTGTGTGTGTGTGTGTGTGTGTATGGGTATGTGTTGGACGCAGGGGGTGTAATACTGTAACATGGTTAGTGTCATCTTTGACCTTTATCCTCTAGATGCCAGTAGCACATCTCCAAGTATACCAATAAAATATGTCTCCAGACATTGTGGAATGTCCCCAAGGTCACAGCCTTATCTTAGTTGAGAATAACTGCCCACCTTAAACACTGGTCTACTAATGGAACTATTAGAATTACAACAAAACACTGAAGTTCATCTAAATCATATCTTTATTTATCTAATCCTAGTCCCTGAAAATGTTATAACAATGTTTTGTTTCATTTCAGTCCAGGATTATGATAAATGGAATGTTTTCATGGTATATGCACAGTTTTAGATGGCCCAGTCTACATTCCCACACCAAGTGACAAGAAAAGAACCTAGCTCAGAATATGTTTTCAAATTTACATATTTGCTCTTCCCCAACCAGAAAGGGGAATGGATTCCTTTATAATAGAAATATGACAGAGAAATATATATGATATCCATCCATGAAGAATTGGTACATTAAAACTTCTGTTCTATATGAAGAGTATAAATACCAGCCACATTGATCCTTACTATTATTGTTGGAGTTAATATAGACAGTCAAAAAGTAGTTTTTTTTTTAATTCAGAAACATCCAACCTACTTATGAGTTAAAGCAAAATGTTAGGAACTATTACTATTGTCTGTTTTAGTAAAGCATATCAGAGTATATCTTTTCAAGTTTCTTCTTCAAGGTCGTTGTCACCTTAGTAAGCAACACAGCTTAGTAAACTCCCAAACTGTCATTGCCCCTTCTCCAAATATTCCAAATATTTGAGAACTGGAATAAATGCCAGCCTGGGTCTCAGCAAGAACTTATTCTTGTTCAGAATCATTTCTTTTCGATTAATTGAGTTTTTATTTATCAGGTTTGCTTCCAGCATTCAAATTAACATTTTACATGTTTGACTTTACTATTAGAATTATTCAAAAAATATTGTTTTTCAAAGCAACCCAAAAAGAAAGTACAAAAAATATTTTGAGAAGTAATAACATCTTTTCAGTAAATATAAGACTTCCCAAGGTGACCACTGTGAGAAGGGCAATATGCATTCAGATTTATAAATTTTGGTATGGTTTAAAAATTTTGCATTATGGTTTAAAAATTTTGCATTATTATCCAATCTGTAGATTACTCATTAATTAAAAATTCCCTGAAAATAGAAACTGGATTTCCTTATAAAGTTCGAGCTGACAATAAGAAGTCCAAATAATAATTGAGTATAACTTTTTGACCTACTAATTAACTTCATTGAGAGGTATTATAGTGCACTGGATTATATTACAGGCTCAGTAGCTCAACTGCTAGGACGTGTTTCTGACTCTGCCATTTCCTAGCTGTGTGATCCTTGGTTTATTATTAGGCAATGATAGCATCAACCTCATTGGTTACTATGAGGATTAAATAAGTACATACCTGCAAAGTAGGAGGAAGAGTTTCAGCACAAGGTAGAGGCTCAGTAAATGATGACTATTACTGCCAATGTTTTATTTTTCACACGTCCTTTCCTATCTGATTTGATCCAGTTACCTAATGACTTCAGTGTCCTGAAGCTGCTTATAATCTCCTCTACTCTGTTAAGAAATACAATATTTGAACCGCAGAGATTTTCTGCAAGCCATGCTTTTTATCTCTTAGCTTATCTTTATTGCCTTTGGGGATCATATCTTTCTTTCTGCATTTTACACATTCTTTTTCAATCATTACTTACTTTCATTATATATTAAAGCATATTGACAACACATGGAAATAAATTTTGTTAGCACAAACTAAAGAATGTAAGTGTGTCATTGTACAGATAACAGAAAGAGAAGGGGGACTATATTGTGTGATGCGAATCAAACACAGTGAAAAGAACGTAATGATCCTGAAGCCAAGACCTTGACCTGGAACTATAGGGTACATCCCAGCACAGAAGATGCATAGAGCCTGTCATACCAGCAAGGGCCTGAGGTGCAGGCAGCCAGGGTCAGGCAAGCCAGGTCACACTGACTTGTCCTGCCAAGGTAGCCCCGCCCAGGCCTGTTGCATATGCCTGCTCCACACAGCACTGTAGTCTGGAATCTCTGAGCATCCATGATCCTAAGGAAATGGAAGTGAGGCAGACCTGAATGGAAGTTCAGACTCAAGGATAAGGGCATTAGTCCTTTTCCAAACCCTGATCAGCATGATTTGGACCAATAGCTGGCTAGCACATTCAGGCAGCTACCCCTATCTGGTCCTCTCTCCTCTGCAGGAGTTTTGTTTCCATTTATACTCAAATAAATCCTACTCCTTTCACTCTTGCCTTCCCTTTTCCTGTGGATTTCATTCTTCAGATTTGCAAGACAAGAACCTGGAAAGAAGTTGGCAGTGAGCCATTGGGGTCTGTTGCAACACTGGAGGGCACAGCCTGCCATTTAGAGCTGCTACACTGAGAGTTGCAACATGCTACTCTCATTGGTGGTGGAGGAGAATTCAGCTTTGCTGGCTGGGACCACCGGAGTTGACACCCATAAGTATCCCCTTCTGTGATTAGCTGCTAACACTAAAAGGGACTTTCTTGATTGTAGAGGCCTGCAGCTTGACAAACCTCACCAGCCGACAGAAGTGGGGAATAGAGTTTCATCTCAAACTTTTGTTTCACTAGTTCATGGAAGTAGGTTTCTATTAAAGGATTGAAGATTCTTAAATTCCATGAGATGATTATATTTCCTTTGATATTCCCCACCATAAACTATTTTTAGTTAATAGTATATTTTAGGGTGGAGTTTAAGTGATATCTTAATCTTAATAAACTTATAAAATCCACTGGACACAACTTTTTTCATCTCTAAATATTGATAAAAAATAAATGCAATACCATGGTGCTATTATAAATATTGTGTATGACATATTGAAATTCTGAGGTCAATGCTTTTTTATTCTTGAGGACTGAGCACAAGCATGTATGTAATATGGAAAATTACAATCCAGGTATTAATCCAGAACTCTTTTAGTCAGTTATTTACCTTAGAAAAGTTATAATTTTCAAACATAGCAAGGACTTGTAAAAATATTTTTTAAATTAATGTAGAATGTAAGACTACCAAAATTTTCAGAATTAATTTTCAAAATATACCGAGGAAGAAACACAAACTTGAATGATTCTGCATTCTAATTATCATAATAAGTTGTTTTAGTGATGAACCCATTTGAGCATAAGGATAACAACCAATTTAAATTATCACTGCAGTCAAAAATTCCAGAATATAGGCAATTTTTCTGATTTACTTACTTGGTTTCTTCAAAGATCCATCATGATCAAAAGTAATTTTAGTAAACTCTTCATCTGAGAATAACATAAATTGTCATCATGAGAAATTTCCAGATCTTTCTAAATAATACTTTTAAACAAAAGAGTACCATCAAAGTAGTCCTTTTTTTTTTTTAAAGTGACAGGGTCTCACTATATTTTGCAAACTGGTCTGAAACCCCTGGGCTCAAGCAATCCTGCCTCAGCCTCCTGAGTAGCCAGGACTGCAGCCATACAACATTGCACTTAGCAAACCAGACTTTAAGACACCCTGAACGGCAAAAAAAGTCTAGAGAGTTTTGTGGCATATGGCTAGATGTTGCTTCAAGGTGGTTATAAAAGTATTGAGAAGGCAGAAAAGAAAGAAGGTGCTGAGAAAATTCCACCATAGGTACATAAGAAAGCATGATGTTATAGATATTGTCTCTTTGCATTGTTCTTTTCCCCAAAGTTCCAACAATGCAGAGGGGTAAAATACAACTCACCCTTTCAACCTGAGTTTGTCTGATTTTAAAAAAGATGCTGTAAATTTCCAGGCACTGTGGTGCATGCCTGTAATCCCAGTAACTGGGGAGACAGGCAGGAGGATCGTGAGTTCAAAGCCAGCTTCAGCAATAGTGAGGTGCTAAGCAACTCAGTGAGACCCTGTCTCTAAATAAAATACAAAATAGGTCTGGGGATATGTCTCAGTGGTTGAGTGACCCCGAGTTCAATCCCTGGCAACCCCCAAAAATGATGCTGTAAATGCACATGTTATAAAAGATTTATGTCTTAAATATATGATCTAAAATGTCTTGGACATTATAACTGAATAAGAAAAAGACAGAAAAACATTAAAAAAAAAGAAGATAGTGTTTGAAAAAATTTCACCAAAGAATGAAGTAAAATGAAAAGTAGGCACATAAAAAGATGCCCAACACCTTAAGCATTAGGGGAATGTCAGTCATAGAATCAAAGTGAGATGCTACCACACACATATTGAAGTGGATAAAATTTTAAAAATTAATAATACAAAGTACTAGTGAGTATGTAAGCACCAAGAACTCTTACATTTTGCTAGTGGTAAGGCATATATTAAAAACACTTTGAAAATAATTTTTGAAAAATAAACTTACAGTTACTATATGACCAAGCCATATCTTGTCCAGGTATTTACCTAAGAATGATGAAATCGCATATCCTCACACAGAGCTCTACGTGACTGTTCATAGCAATTTTATTCACAATTGCCCCAAACTAAAAGCAACCCAAATGTCCATCAGCTAGGGAACAGATAAACAAATTGTCTACTACTCATCAGAAAAAGAATGAACTATTGATGCACAAACATGTATGAATCTCAAAAGCATTATACTAACTGAATGAAGCCAGACACAAAAGCCAGAAACTAAATGAATGAAACCATACACACTCTTTGATTCCATTAATATGAACATTTGGAAACAAAACACTTAAAGGGACATAAAGAAGTGATTGTCAGGGGGTTGAGGATGGGTAAAAAGGTTGCTTAAAAGGATTTCGGAGTGATGAAAATATTCTATCTATATCTTGGTCGTAGTGATTACAAAACTATGTGTTCATGAAGATTTATAACACTTCATGCTTAAAAACAATGAATTTTACTATATGTGAGTTATACCTCAATATAACCAACTAAAAGAAGTTGATGCAGTATATTTGAAATCACCCACTTGTGGGATGTTCATTCCAAACCCAAACTCATTGGGTTGAACCAAACCATGACCAGGGGCATAGATGTGGATAATCATCATTTATGTTGCTTCCCATGCAGTATCTAGCTGTCCAAAACCTAGTAGCACTATTGTATTGAACAATTTCTCCATTATTCCTGCATTAATCAGGAAAATCAAGTATGCTATAGTAGCAAACCCCAAATCTCAGTGGTATAACACAGTAGACATTTATTTTTTGCTCCTATAAATTCTGCTGTGGGCTTCCAGTAACTCCACAGCCCATCTGTTGTCCATGAAGTCATAGAGTAGCTCTGTGGTCTCAGATGACCTGGTCTGCACCATACTATTGCTCTATCATCAGTAGCACACGCTCTCTCAGTCAATGCAGCAGGAAAAGAGCAGAAATTAAATGCTCTAGCCTGACAGTGACAGCACAACACATATCACTTAATCTCACAATACTTTGCCAGAGACTGGTTGCATAGTCTATCCTAATTGCAAGGTTAGGAAAGTACAATTTCCCCTGTTGAGGCAGGAAGAACAGCATAACCAATTAGGGAGAAGCACCAGAAGTCACTAACACAAGTCTTTTTCTTTTATTTCACTATATATTTTCTGTTGTTTCTTAATCAAATAAATATCTACTCACTCATTCTTTCAGATTGTGTTGTAGCAATGTTATTACTAGAAAGAAGCAATTCGATGGCATATTCTTGCTGCAAATTTCATCATTTGACCCTTAGTATTGTTATACTGGGGCAAATTAAGCCTGCCAAGGGCTTAATGTTTTCTCCTGGGATTTCCTGTTGAATTTTAGTGACTAGGTCCTGATGGGGATTAGTTTCACATGCTCCTACTTAGTCTTCATGCATTTGGGAATTTGGGAGCAATTAATATCATCTTTTAATGACAGAGGGAATTAACTGTGTTAGCTATGTTGATAGAACATATTCAAAGGTTCAGATGGCACTCTGAACTTTTAAGTGCCAAATATACATTTAATTCTTTAGAGATTCCCCCAAGACATAAATTAGAGATGATAAATTTAAAACAAAACAAAATGTCTTTTCAGCACTCACAGTAGGAGGTTTTAAAGAGGTCACTGTGGAAGGGGTCTGAGAATCTATATATTGTAGGGCGAGGAATTAAGGTCAGTTTGGTGGTGAAGTGGAAGGTTCTACTGCATCAGATAGGTATTAAGTGCTAAGGACGTAGGAAAAAGACTGTTGGAAATGTGGGCAGCGGATCAATAGTAGGAACAGATGTTGAATGGGCAAACATTGATCTCAATCCTAAAATGGTGGTTTTAGAGAGAAAAGTTCAGGGGTCCTTGAGTATGTCCCAATTTATCCTTTTACCAGAGAAAAAAATAGGCTAACCATTTGTCTTTTGAATGCATCATGCACAGCAAGTGCAGCAGACATGTGGTCATAGGAAGAACAATTGGTGCAGACTGAACAATCATGTTCTCCTTGGCAGCATGAATTTTTGTTGAGAGAAGAGCAATACATTGCATGTTCATGTGTGCATGTGCGTGTGTGTGGTATCTGAACACACGCAACACAAGTGTACAAAGACATAAAATAAGTAGAAAAGAGAAAAACGCAGAGAAAACCTTGAGAGAAGTTAAATACAGTTATGGTCACAATGCAACACAGTCAGGAGCCAAAGTGTCATCTACAGAAGCAGCAGTAATGGTGCTCATTCCAGCCCTTCTCTGTGCTGCACACCACTGGCAGATGCAGTGAAGGACCAAAGCTCTCTCCCAAGAAGACCAGACCAGTCCTCAGCATCCTTTTCAACCCAACACTGGAAGTAGCCACTGCATCCAGTAATAAACAAGCAAATACTTCAATTTGGCATTCAACTGGACAGTTATTTTCTACCAAAGATCAGCAAAAATTTCTGAATTTCAAATGATGGTAAATAGGCCTAGAGAGATTTTTTTTTCCCTCTTTCCACTCAAAACCTGGTAAGATTATGTATTTCCTTCTCGATTTCCTTCCTTAATCTCTCCCATCTTTCCTTGAAGAAATAAGTGTGAAACACTTACCTCACACCCTGCATTGTGCTGGGTGCTGAAAATGCAGCCATGATCAAACCACATGGGGAGACATTAAGTAACATTCACACACATTCATTTCTGGGGGGATTTTCTCCACTTTGCTGAAAGGTACGTGGACCTAGTCTTGTCCTGGCATTCCAGCAGTTTCAACTCCATTTCCATAGCCACCATCCCATCTAGACTCTCATCATCAGCTGCCAGAATGACTGCAGGAGCCGCCTAGTAAATCTCTATATTCACTCTGGCCCCATCCAATCCGTTCTCTTCACTGGAGCCAGAACGATCTTATATAGGATCATAGGGTTCCCCACTTGACACTCTTCCTTTCCTCCTAAAACAAGAGACAACACCCCTAAAATGGTTTCTCAGATCCTGCACAATCAACTCCATTCCTATTTATCCCGCCTCATCCATTGCTGCTCTCTTCACTCTGTTAACCAACCACAATGCTCTTCTTTCCTATATCAAAGTTACTGTGTGCCTTCCAACTTTGAGTGTGTTGCTTTGTAGCCTAGGTTGCTCTTTTTCCACCTCATCTAATACTTGGTCACCTTTCAGATTTCAGCTCAGAAATCACTTGCTCAGAGAATTCTTCTCTGACCACTTACTCCCCAATGACTAGATTTAATTAATCTCATGCTTCCATGCTCCTTTCTTATTCTACATTTTATCTGTTTGATTATTTGATTAATGTCTATCAGTCTCATTAGACTATAAATTCAAAAGATCACACAATAAGTGCAAGGAAAATGTCTGCTTTGATCCTAAACGTGTGTGTGTGTGTGTGTGTGTGTGTGTGTGTGGTGTACGTGTTTGAGAGAGATTGTGTCTAGCACATAGTAGAGGCTCAACACATAGTTGAGGCATGAGTAAACAACTTACTGGCTGCATGAATGAACAAATAAAAGCAGTTCTAACTCTATCTCCAGAGTTTACAATCCAAAGGGGAACAGATATGTAAACAAACAATTGGAATGAGGTTTAATAAGTGTTATGAGAGCACCAGTGCTATGTGCTACAGGCAAACATAAGAGGGTAACTAATTTCAATTTGGAGGGATTACTATAGCAGTGATGAGAAAGAATGGTCGCCAAGAGTTAAAACAAGCCTGGTGAGATCGCACACATTTGTAAATTCCAGCAGCTCCAGAGGCTGAGGCAGGAGGATTTTGAGTTCAAAGCCAACCTCAGCAATTTAGTGAAGCCCTAAGCAAATCAGCAAGACCCTGTATCTAAATAAAATACAACAAAGCCTGGTGATGTGGCTCAGTGGTTAAGTGTGCTGGGTTCCATCTCTGGTACTTAAAAAAAAAAAAAAAGGTGAGTTAAAACAGGCCTATTTACAGAAATGGAGTGGTTTCATAGTTAATCTCTGTAAGGCAGTGAAGGTTAATACATAAGAACAGAAACATAAGCTGTAGAACTTCTATTTTTTAAAGTCTGAATTCTTATATGATTTTAAATAAATTCTTCCAATTAGTTCATCTGTGTTGACTCAGGAAAGTGACTATACTGATGCTGATCCACTTCAAAAAGACAGCAGAGGCAAGTCTACCCAGGATGAAAAATCCATATATTGACCAAATAACAGAATTAGGTCAAAACTGGGGTATGTTTTTCCCCCTTTATTTGTTCATAGTTGAAAAGGTTGGTAGAAAATTTAAGAATTTGATTTTAGGCAAAGTTGAACATGTTTCTAGCCATTTCACTCATATATGCATATATTTAATATAGACCTTATAATAAGCAATAGTATATTTAAAATTATGAATTCATTCTTTTTTAATTTTAATTTTTTATTTTTCCACCAATTGTTGGTGCATTATAACTGTACATATGTTGGAATTTCTTGTTACGTATTCAAAACATGCACACAATATAACAATATAATTTGGCCAGTATCACTCCCTGGCACCACACTCCCAGATCCCTTTCCTCTATTCTAATGATCTCTCTTTAATTTTTTAAAAACATGTTTTTAGTTGTAGATGGACACAATACCTTTATTTTATTTATTTGTGTGTCATGCTGAGGATGGAACCCAGAGCTTCACACATACTAGGCAAGCACTCTATTACTGAGCTGCAACCCCAGCCCACCCTTTAATTTTTTTAACCAATTTTTATTAGTTCTTTTTATATGTATGGCAGTAGAGTCAATTTTGACATATTTACCCAAACATGGAGCTCAATCCTAAGTCATCTTCTTTGCATGTTTATGAAGTTCATTTAAAAAATAATTCAGGGAACTGGGAATATAGCACACTTTCCTAACATACGGGAGGCTCCAGGCTGGTTCTCCTGCACTGCCAAAAATAAAAATAAAAATAAATTCAGTTATTATTAAACATGTATTTGGATATGAATAAATGCAAACAACAGTTGAGCTGCTGATAGCCAAGCCTTGCAGCCCACCTGTTACAGGATTGTGCTTGCCCTAGATCTGTTCCTGATGAAGAGTGGACCACATGTCACTCTTCAGTAAATATGCACCTCAAATAACTTGGCTGCGGATTTGCCATGTTGCTTCCAGGGCCAGAGAAAGGGAGGGGTCCCCTGAGAGTTGCGTGTGTGTGTATGTGTGTGTGTGTGTGTGTGTGTGTGTGCATGTGTGTATGTGGTGTTTGGTTTGTTCTGGACTTTGTTTTTATTTTGCCAAGGTGGAACCTAGCAGTAGTAAGGCAGAGTATAAATGCCAAGTCCCAAAACCCATTCTATCCCTAACTGATCAACCAGATTTTGCTGAAGGGTAGTAAATGACTGCAGGGTTCAGAGAGAGAAGCCAAACAGCTGTCATTACCCTGAAAAAATGGAAGTCAGAAAAAGCATTCAACAACGTCACACTGCTGGGAGCACATTAGGAGCCGTCACCAAAGACCTCATCTTCCTCTTCATCCTCAGCAGAGGAAAGTAAATATCACTAGTAAGTGTAGAGCCTCCCTCATTGAACCACTATCTTCTTATTTCCAAAGATTCCTTGTGCCCTTTCTTAAAGTACTAAAAAATGTCTAACTATATCTAGAAATAATCTAGAATAGTTTAGACGGCCTACCTCCAATTTGAAAAATACTTAACTTTTAAAAAAAGTTTATTTTTTTCATGAATTAATATTTGCTTGGGAATTTGACATTTTAAGACCCAAATCAGATTATCAAGTTCAGTCTTGGTGGTATTTCTTAATACTTACAAGAAATATGTGTCTTTGATTAAAAGTGTGGTAATAATTAATGACAAAAACAATGTGTTATTCAATATGTGATATGTAACTAGAGATCGTGATAGGTAAGTGCAGACAGAAATAGACTTGTTTTCAGAATAACTGGCTCTAATCCATCTAGCTATGTTCCTAAATAAATCACGTAACTGCTCTGTGCCACAGGAATCTTACATGTAATATAGAAGTAGTAGGCCAGATAGCTAACTATCTTAACATACTAATGGATTTAAAATAATATTAATGTAAGTTTGGGAAACTTTAAGGCACTAAGCATGTTTGATACCATCATCATCAGAAATCAGAAAAATAATTAAGATTATTTTTAGATACATCTTTAAACTTTACGCATTCATTTTTTTCTTGATTTTTGAATAGTCAATGTTTTTTAACTCTGTGTTTAGTGCTTTGGTCCTCAGGAATAATAGTTTACTCAGGAATAATACTTTACTGGAGAGTTATTTTTTGCTTTATTTTAGGCAAAAGTAAAATTCCAGTCCTTCCTACCTTTGTAAATGACAGTTCAGTGGGTATTCTCGACTTGTGCAAGATAGCACTGTGTTTGGATCAAGTGGTCCCAGTGCTCTCCTGCATGAAACATTTCCCCAGTTTTTGATTCTCAACACCTTCAGAGAGGCATCTCCCTGACCGCTGTGGCTCATCCCAGTGTGGGCCCTGGTCTTTGCCTAGGTGTACCAACGCCCTCTGCTGGACGGACTGCAGCAGGTAGCCTCAGAGTTCCCCAGGGTAGGTTTTCTGTAACCCTCCTGCCTCCCCAGATCTGAGCGGTCCTGTATAAATGTCTACAGGCGTTTATTGAAGTCGGCAATTTCAGAGACGCAAGTCTGTCAGGAAAGATTCTTTGGGAGTTTCACCAAAATTCATTACGAACTGATTCATTCACATTTTGGAAAATTCATTCCTTTCCATTGATTCAGCACACTCTGTAGGATGTCTTCAAGTCAGGGAATGAGTATCACATGGATTAAAAGGAAGGGTCCCTAAAACTTTAGGATGATCTTCCAGTGAGATTCAACTTCTCCTTCTGAATGAATCAGACACTAATTGATAGGCTATATTCTTTGTTTTTCTATCATTAAATATTTCTGAAAAAAACACTTCTAAATACCCAGAAATTTTTTAAGTACTAGGAAGAGAGCAAGGAATAGAGTGCTTAAACAAAGTAATAACACCAGTACCTGTTATCGATTTCTGACCTGCTGAAATGGAAGTTCTAGTAGGAATTCAAGTAGAATGACCAACCATTCTGACTTGCTCAAGTTTAAAGGACTTCCCAGGATTCAGTACCAGGTGTGTTAGTCTACTGGAAATGTCACTGTGACAAAATACTGAGAAAACTCAAAGAAGGCAAGATTTATTTTTGTTCATGGTGTCAGTCCATGGTCAGCTGGTTTCATTGTTTTGGGGACTGTGGTGAGCCAGAACATCATGGTCACTGGAGTCTGTGGCAGACAAGACTGCTTACCTCACGGTAGCAAGGAAGCAGTGGGGAGGTCCAGGGAAAAAATATACCCTTCAAAGGCACATGCCAATCACTCACCTCTTCCAACAAGGCCCTATTTTCTCAAGTTTCCACCATCTCCCAATAGCAGCACCAGCTGGGTACCAAGCCACAGCACATGAGCCTTTGGGGGACATTCCAGGTCCAAACTATAGCATCAAGCAAACTGAAACACGTCAATCACTGTAAATGCATTTCCTCTTGAAGAAGATTGTAAATTGCAATATGCTTTATTGAAAAATAACCTTCCAGTAATACTGGTTTCACCCTAATGCTATTATTCAACAGTGTCTTCTCATTAAAAATGTGTTATAATTTATGTACCTAATACTTATAAATCAATCTATTGAATTACCATTTGTAAAGCATTTTTATATACAAAAGAGCTGAGCAAATCTAAAATCATAAACACAAATTTGCGTTGTGAAAGCCAAGGAAAATAAACACTAGGAAAGTCAACTTCGACCTTGTAAGAGGCAAAAGGAGCTTAGGTTACCTATGCAGAGAAGCTTTAGAACAAGAAGGAAAATTGAAACCAAAAAAAGATATTAATAAAACCATGAGAGAGACAAATGATATCAATCAGTCAGATAATTAAGAATCATAAATGCTTAAAACTCAAAGAATCTAAAATCCATCTGGCTCTTTTCTATACAAATCAAGTTTCTCCTAGATTCAGTGTTGTTCTTTACTTTTTTTTTTTTTTTTTTTTTTTTGGTACCAGAGATTGAACCCAGGGGTGCTTAACCACTGACCAACATCCCCAGCCCTTTCTTATATTTTATTTAGAGATAGGTTCTTCCTGAGTTGCTTAGGGCCTCACTAAGTTGCTGAGGTTGGCTTTGAACTCATGATTCTCCTACCTCAGCCTCCCAAGCCATTAAATCTTGAATAGTTCTTCTGACATGCTGTTAAAAAACTTGTCTATATTTCTCACTGGTAAAAGTTCCCTATGGCTTATTTAAATATTAACTTAAATCTCACCATTGTACTTTATAATAAAATAGATAGAACCACATATGTCCATGTGACATGAGGACTGAAATTAAATTTCTGTGCTGCTTCCTATCAGCTAAATCAGCTAAAATGGAGGCTCTTAAATGACTTAACTGAGGTTTCCCTCCTCATTCTGCTCCTATGGATAAGTCCCCCTACTGAACCACTCTCCTTAGTGAGGAGCCAGCTCTGAATAAAATCTTTTCTAAGAAGTTCCCTGTCATTTATAGAATTATTCAAATCAGCCAAAATAGCACTTTCCTATAGGGAACTGGACACCCTCCCTCTTCATCCTACAAAGACTGCCTCTCCTGATTATTCACTTTGTACCTGATTGACTCCGCCATGGCCAGCAGTGTCCTTCTCCCCTGTGCTGAAATGATATGTGAGTGATGAACTAATGTCTATCTCATTTCTCCTTTGCTAGGTGCTGTATATTTGGCCACCCTCACAATCCTAGAATGGGAATCCCTCCCTTACCAATGGGATAAAGATGAGGCCATTAAAAGAGTTCTCACCTATGTTATCTTATACAATGCTACACAATGTTTCTCAATCTTCTCCTTTCCCATGGTTTCCTTGCTGGAAGTGAAGCTAGCAAATCACTTCAGTATTGCTTAAGTATAGGTATGCTTTTTGATTTGGGTACAAATGAGAATTCCACAGTTGAGGGGTGAATGAATGTAAAGCTTTTAAGAAGCTAATTGCTTCATGAGAACTATGAGTTATGACTAGGTGGAGAGTACTCAAATTATTGTAGTCAAAGAAAAGTCGAAAGAAAAATATGCATTTGTTTAGCAAAGATTCTATGAAAAGAAATAGATCCAATTCTAAGTTTCTCATGATAACTTAAAAGATACCATGTGCTATAACTTGTATCTGAAGTGTCCCCCAAAGACCCAAAGTATTAAGGACTTGGTCCTCAGCCCATGACTCTATTGGGGGGCTGGAGGACATTTAAAAGGTGGGGCCTAGTGGGAGGAAGTTAGGTCATTGGATGCATGCAGTTGAAGGGGATATTGGGTCCCTTGCTCTCTATGTTTGCTTCCCAGAAGCCATGAGACAAACACTCCTCTTCCTCCTCTTCCACTCCTACCATGATGTACTATGTCACCACAGGCCCAAATCTATAGGACCAAGTAAAAATGGACTGAAACTTCTGAAACCATCATCCAAAATAGACCCTTCTTCCCTTAAAGTTGATTTTCTGAGGCATTTTCTCACAAAAATGGAAAGCTGACTATTATTCTGCACAAATTCAGAAGTCCATAGAGAATTTTCATCTCTATTTCCATTAATGGCATAATTGTTCTTTCAAATCTAACTTTATATGCCACCATATTGAAAAATAATAACCGCACTGAATTTATACCCTTACATTGTTCCTGTTCCTTCTGAAATAAATTGATAAGCAGTGCACTGGTTATAGGTAGATATTAGGAGTGATTCATAAAATGTTAGTAGTAGAAAGGACTTAAGGAACTTCCTCGTCCATCCATCCACCTCTCACTGAATTAATGGATGTGAAAATGAGGTTCAGTAATTGTCTGTGGTGAGTGTCAGATGTCAGTGTCAGGATCTCTGACTTTCAGCCCAATACTCTTTCAGTCACCCCACCCCCAATCCCTGCAAAAATTAATTGAAAATTGACTCAATAGCTTGGCCAGGTTCCTAATGTGGTAGCTTAGCATATTCATTGAGTAGCGATGTAATGTATTGAGAAAGCAGTTTCCATCTTACCCTGGGTCAGACAACGTTTCTCCTAGAATCTGAAGAACCAATACAAATCACAGTATTAAGAAGACTTCACAAGTCATGACATTCATAAATTAACTGATCAATAATGCTATTTGGTATCTTTTAAATTTAACAAAATTTGAAATGACCTATGGTTAAATATTAAGGAGACATAATAAC
The DNA here is from genome assembly GCF_902686445.1 of Sciurus carolinensis. Taxonomy (NCBI): domain Eukaryota; kingdom Metazoa; phylum Chordata; class Mammalia; order Rodentia; family Sciuridae; genus Sciurus; species Sciurus carolinensis. The sequence goes on from NC_062221.1 coordinate 114,045,585, forward strand.
ACAGAACCTACAGCTGTAGGGGCCAGTGGGGTGAAGGGCCGTCACAGGCCAGGATTTGACCTGTGCATTTTCTGCATGCACGTGATAGTGCAAATGACAAAGAAGAATATAAAGTCACCAAGAGGAAGCATGAGATGCAAATCAAAATTGAACTAAAAATGGAGCCAGGAAACCTCAGAAGTTGGAAACTATTCTGTAAGAGTGATCCTAAGTTGAGAAGGAATTCTTTGCAAGGCAGGATCAGAGAAGACCAACCAGTTCAATGAACTTAAGAAAAGCAATGCCTAATATCTAGGAGAACTTCAAGCATGCACACACACACACTCACACACTCTCTCCACAATCACACACAGAATCCTCTTCCTTCAACCCAAAAATTCATCTCTAAATTATAGAGAGTGGAGATGAAAGAGGACAGGCTTTTAGGTATTCTATGGCTACCATGTGAAAATGTGGAAAAGCAGTTGAGAAGTGCAGTTATTTTTTATCCTATAAATATCTTTTTCTTCAAAGTATACATAATGTCACAAAATGCTTCTCTGGGATAATTTTCTGAAAAACTTCCTTAACATAGAGGTTTATGTCTAAAATAAATCAGCGGATAATTCTGGCGATAGGCATCAGTCTACACAAAGGGCTGACAATGTTAAGATTGTGCTGGGATTCTAGTTGAAAGCATAACTGTTTTGTGTGCCTTCAACTCAGAGGAAATCTCACCTTGAAAAACTAAGAAGAGTAAAGAAAATGATTGAGCAGGCAAGCCTCCACAAGTGGGAGACTTTCCCAGCCAAATTCCAGTGACAGCCAAAAAGACGAGGCTATTTCCAAAAATCTAACTCAAGAATTAATGGTGATTTATTACTCTGGGACCTGACATTAATTAAAGCAAATTTAGCAGTATCCTTATCACTTCAAGTTGATGTTATTGCAGTTGGCTGGAAAGAGAATACAAATTACTAGGGCGAGAGCTGCCAGTTGATCACATCCTCCTAAAATGCCTTTCTATCCCAGCAGAGAGGTTTCTGGAACTCTAGAACCCCTAAATTAAATTACGTTGGCGGGACGCTACCCTGACTGTTCCTTTAATCTTGGCCATGTGTATTTCTCTCAAATGTATGACTTAGCTTTTTTTCAAAGCTCCACAAGAAGATGCATAATATAAAGGGAAAAGTAGCCAGAGAAAGAATTTAAAGGTAGAAGCTTACTTTGGTTATGAAACTTGATTTACAAGAATACCACAGACATGATTTAATATTTACTAAATAGTAATCAGAGGTATAAATTATTAAAAACTAGTATGAATCAATGTGTTAGGGGATGATAACAATATGATAAACACAATGAATATATTTTGTTTACTTTTGTAACAAAGATCAATCTTAATTCACAATTCTTGGATACCTCCATAGGACATGGTAGAAAACTAACAAGGAAGAACAAATTTCTTTCTCTATATTTTATAATTACTGCCCAGACTGATCTTCAACTTCAGTTTCCCTTCAAAATAAGATGACTACACCTGAAGAGCTTGGTACATCTATTAAGTTTTACAATTTTATTTTAAATATTTGGGGGCTAAATATTTGGTTTTACAATTATACTTTATAAATTTGATGATAAATATTTGGTGCTAGTTAAGAAATTGAACATTCAATTATAGTAAAGTCTTCTGCTTAATTTTTCAAATTATCCAAATTAATTATTTGGATATCAGATGCAACTGGTAGTCCCATTAAGTGTCATCACTGGAGAAGTGACTCAGTCTCAGTATGAAGACTCCACTGCCAGTCACCCTGTGAATGGCAGTCACTATACATGCACACGGTTCCTGAGCCAGTGGCAATGAAAACGAACATGCGCTGAGCTCCTTTTATGCTGTCCTCCTACAGATTTGAACACCACATTGCCGCTACAATAACCTTATTCCACAGGCACCACTCTTATGCCAGAGTTTACAAGTAACTAAAGGAAGATGCAATAAAGTTAAATAACTTATAACAAACCTGGTTTGACAAAGGATGAAGCTGAGGTTTAAGCCCAAGCATATTAATTATCTATTGCTGTATAATAAACTATCCCCACACTTAGGGATTTCAAATAATAGCATTTATTATTTCATAGTTCCTTGTAGCTTATCCAGGTTGAGTTGCTTTCTAGGTAGAAATTGCAGACACCTAAGTGTTTGAGTGAGGTTGGATCCGTCTCTTAACTCATGAGATTGTTAGTGAGATTTCATTCCTTCCTGGTGAGCGGATGGAAGGTCTGGGTTCCTGGAAGGCTGTTGCCAGGAGGCTGGCCTTGTGGTAGTTGAGAACATGGCAGCTGGCTTCCAGAATGCCCAAATAAGAGCATAGGTGTAAGCATAATGGAAGTCACTGACTCCTACAAACTAATCTTGGAATTGACATCTCTAGAAGCAAGACATTGTGTCTAGTCCACTCTCAGGAGGAAGATATTAAACAAAGGTGTTAATATCAGGAAACAGAGATCATTGGCAGCTATATTAGGAACTCCCACACCAGACATGAATTTTTAGGGTTTTTTAAAATGACTTTTAAATTTTTATCTTCAGTCTTATGATGACATAATTTATAAATCTGTACTGATTATAGATCTCCTCTACCTTAACCCTTCTAATGAGTTACCATTACTAATCATACATATGCAGCATTTCCACAATTTTTTATGAATTTTTGGATAACTATTTAAAGACAAGCCTAAATTACAACTTAGCGTGATTTAGATAGTAAACTCTTCAAAAGCAAATTTTACATTGCTACTGTGTTTTGTCACTCTGGCTTAAAAGTATCTGACCTTACAGATCATCTATAAACTGTGAGAAGTGTTAAATATTCTTTACTTGAAATTAAATATGAGCCATAATAAAAGGAACCATTTTAGATGTAATACATTTTCATAAGAGACAAAAAATAATATAAAGAGGATATCACTCTTATCTTTAGCCCCTGACTTTAGAAAGACTGAGGAACACAACTTCAAACACAGGTAAGATTTCTCTGCTTTATGTGACAGCGAAGGGATTTCCCTTGTATTTAAATGTATTCATATAACCAATTACATAGATCTAAATGTAGAACCAATCATCTCCAGGTTGTGAGATGGCAATCAGCACTTTTGTGAAAAGTTGGACATAACTAATCCACTCTAGCCTCAATTCCAATCATGTCTTTCATGGGGAAACGATGATAATACTTGCTGAACCAGAATTACTGTAAAAATTCAAAAGGCAATATCATATTCATTTAAAAGATAATTTTATTTAAATCAGGTCTGTTGAACAAGAATTAGCCCATTCATGATCTGAATTCTGGTTTATCAGAATACAGCATGTCCTTAAAAAAAAGTTATGGGACATAAGGCAGGGGCTAGCGGTCATTTGTTAGGATGTATATATATATATATATTTGTTAGTATAGATAGATAGATACATACATACATAGATACATAGATAGACAGACTGACTTTAGATTATCTTTCAGGTCTGCCCTCTCTCTTCTTTTAGATGCCAGCTGAAAAGTTCAAGATTCTTAATGACCACCCTCACTTCTGACATGAACTATGAGCTCAATGGACCCCATGATCACCTCAGAACTCAGAAAAGCCATTACATTTGGTAATGGATTATTACTATAGGTTACATACTAAAATCAGTAAAGGAAAGAGTGACATAAGGCAGGGCCAGAAGACATCAAGGTATGGAACTTGTAGTTGTCCCTTTCAGGTGACGTGATGCAGACAGTGCCTATTTCTCCAATCAATGACTTGTGACAAGGTACATGGAGTATTGCCAACTAGGGAAGTTCACCCAAGTCTTGCAGTCCTGAGTTTTACTGGGGTTCATGTGGATATGGCTGACATCCTGCATGACTGACCTTAGTCTCCAGCTCCTCCATAGGACAAAGTGACAATATGTTACTGAAGGTTCTCCTCCATAAGTCACCCGTCACAGATGACTTGGCATGGCACAAGGCCTCCAGGTAAACAAAGATATGCACCTAAAGCAGACAGTTGAAGTACTCAAAAATTACCTCCCCTGAGCCCAGGGCAAAAGACAAAACTCCTTTTGGGCAAAGTTAATTCTTTACTGCATACTAACTGACATCACTTTTGTTCCAGGGATATGCTCCTTTGAATCCTCCTACCAGTTTCTCAGGGATGGCTTTGCTCTTGTTGATATCAATGTAAGAGAGTCTTGGGTCTGACCTGTCATCCTCTCAAGCAGACCTTGAAGACTTGGCCCAGTTTTGTGCCTGCCTCTCTTTTCCACAGTATGACACTGGACACAATTCTGAACCAAAATGCCCTTCTCCTTCGGAACATCATCAATTTTTAATTCACTGTCTTGCTGAATATGCCACAAGGCTTCTGCTTAAAAGCTAAACAACCTACTCTCTCCTAGGGATGTTTTCAGTTACTACTTTGTCTCAGTTGGTGTTATCTCAAAAGTAGTACCTAGGGTAAAGACTTGTACACAAGAGTCAATTTGAAGATGATTCCAGGAAACAAAAGCAAGTTTATAGGAAATGTGGGATGGATAAAGGGGGAAATCCAATATGAGAGTGCTTTCAGAATTGCTACTATGAAGGGAGGTGCCCTATCCATGGGCACCTCCTGAGAAGTCCACAGAATGCCTCCCAGAATTGTCTACCTAAAGATGGATAGGGAGTATTGGTCAACTGGATTATACTGCCCTTTGGTCAAGCATTACCCTGCTGAAATTCACTGTGGCCATGGTCTTTGGCATTAAAGGAAACCTGGGACAGAAGTCAAAGACATTGCTATTAGAAAACCAAAGGACACAGTCAAACTCTACTTCAGATATAGCTAAAAATAGAGGGAACTCATCTGTGTCTGCTGTAAATATTGTGCCAATACCAATGGTTCATGAATGTTGAGGAATATCAGAATCACCTGGAAAGCTCATGAAGCACACAGAGGCCAAGATTCCTAGAAGAGGAATAGGACATGGGCCTTTGTGGTCTTACCAAGTTCTCCAGGTGATTCTGACAACTTGTGTTAACTTCTTAGCATCACTCATGAAACTCTACATAGATACAATTGGGATAAGACAGATGCACTAGGAACTAATTTGAGGTTAATTTTGTTACTGTTAGCCTGAACTCATGGAAGGTCCAGAGTGTGACCCAGATTCCCCCACGCCTTCCCTGCCATTGGCTTCACCATCCACAGCTGTGTTGGTTTAGTCCATGTAATTGCTGCTCAGTCAATACCTTGACACTCTACCTAGGTTTTACCAACTCTCTTCCTCAAAGGAAAGGAAAATACTACTAATGAATACCTGCTATGAATTAGCCAAGTTGATACACATTTTGTGTGTATGACTTCATTTTGTTCTTATCAACAACATTCTGAAGTAGATGGTGATAAAACTAAAACTCAGAGAATACTGACGTCCCATATCTACTATGGCCTGGGTCAGAGAATAGGTCTGCTTAACTCCAAAAACCTCTCCATGTATTGCCTTCTTGGCTTTGGAGAGAAACAGTATCACCTGCATCAATTCTACCCAAACATGTCTGTGTTCTCTTAAATTTAGAAGAGGAAGATACCAACTAGCAAACATTTAATTTATAGACAGCACACTCAATGCCCCATGTGAAAATCAGTACTTGATCACACTTTGACTAAATGGGAAAGACTTTTATTGAGCACCTACAATATATCAGGTGCTTTATATACATCATCTCTCTCTTTGTTGTTCCTAAGAACAGGCCACCACCAGTTCCTTCCCACAGAAGAAGATTTGTAACTTCCTACAACAAAGGGCCCCTACGACTTGAATACTCAAAAAAACAGCAACTCACAGAATGAACATACAGGTGATAAAACTGCTGTAAATGACATTCAGGTATCTTGCTGGTTTTATTGAATTTAGGTTTGAATTTCTTTTGCAGACTAGAATTCAGCAGTACTTATTTTTGAAGTTTGAAAATTAGGACTGAACTTCACTTATTATTACTAGGTTTTGAAAGAATTTTAAAACATAATTTTAAATGTATTTTAAAGTGTTAACAAGGATTTAAAATATATGTTTTTAATGGCAGTTTAAGCGATACCTTCCGATGTTTGTTTTTCATTGGTGTGTGCTCTGATTGGTGCCTCCTCGTTTTCCATTAACTTCTATTAGCAAAGGACAGCTTTGCAAGCTTGATATAGTACGTCCACTAGTGCTTCTTGTCTCCCAAGCAGCGATTGCACCCACTCCAGCACTCCTGTGTCCTTACTGGGTTGTTCATCTTTATCAGAGCTGTTCCAGACATTCTTCAAGGCAAGTGTATTTAGTATATTACTTTGTATTCTTTGAACAGGCAGCAACATAGTTTTGACAGCTTATTTTCAACAGCTAAGCATGAAGACACTGTAAAACCTTCTAAAGGCATTAAGTCTGGTGTTAATGATCTGTTTTGACTCTTTCTTGTCTATAGTGTCTGATGTTTCTGCTTTAGCTTCTGCTGCTGAAGATAAGATGACATTTGATAGTTGGGTTCATTCCATGAAGAGTTTAATTTAATTACAGACAGGTTCGATTTGCTAGATTAAAAGGTCAAGTATTATAAAATTCATTTCAGAAGTGGAGACTTGAGAGGGCTGCCTAGTGCAAAGTTCATAAGTCAGACAAGACCAAAATACTTTAAGCACCAATGACTATTTTCATTGGATGAGAGACACATTCAAATATATACAAGGGGTTGAACACACCACTCACAATCATTTAATGTCAATACTGTTTGGTGTTTTGAGTTTTGCATCCGGTGATTTGGGGGTGGGGAGGTAGAATGTAGAAGGTAGGCTAGAACTATAGGCTAGAACTTTGCAGTTGCCCCCTCTGCTCACCAGTTCACCTCAACCACCAACACAAAGGCTGAAATTTTTTATTGAGGTGAATGCCTTCAGACTTAAAAAAAAAAAAAAAAAAAAACTGGGGGGGGTTGGGGGAGGGTTGGATTCCAGACAGCTGTGTTTGCTCTCAGCCCACGAAGGAAGATGAGGGACAGCATGAGCCAACACTTCAGAGCAACTTCATTTAGGAACATGAAGTACCTGAGTAATGAGGGCTGTGCCCGTGGCACCAGGGTCGACTTGACCAGCTGGCTTTAAAACAATCTGAAACTGCAGAGTGATTACCTTATACCAAAGGATAAAGAACTGCAGAGGTACAGCTGGCTGGAACCTAGTTCAGGACCGCAAGAGTGTTAGTAACTGAGTGTACGCAGAGAGGGAAATGGAGCGCAAGTGAGAGAATCTGATGGACTCTCAATTTTGGCTTTGTCCCCTAGATCAAATGTTGATCAAAGGATAAAAGAGGATCAAAAATGACTCACAGATTCCTGGCTAGAGCCGCTGAAAAGAGGACCGCTTCATTAGACAATATGATGTGAGCAATGTGAAGAACAGCTGGCATTTCAGTTCCATTAAAAAATCCTCCAGTTTATCATCGGTAATAAACTTGTGCCTGCGTCAATACTTCCACACACGGGTTTTCACTAGGTGGTGAGACAGCACAGCAGATTGCGCCAGGGAAACTTGATCTCTACCATCCAATTTCTCCCTGCTTTTTAAAAAAATCTAATCCTAAAATCGTTGGATGGAGATAACGGGTAGATGTCATGTGCCTTGCCCTCAATAGTACATTTGATATTTGCAAAATCTGACTTGAAAAATTAATATAAATTGATTTGGACAAAAGTGCTGTCACATGGATTGAAAACTGGCTCAAAGACTGTAAACAAAGAGTAATGATAAATGGAAGTGTGATCAAAGAGCGGTGATCAAATTTTCCATTAAAAAAAAAAAAAAACATGTCCAAAGGGACTTTATGAGTAAGGATTTGAGTTCATTTTTGGTCAGTAGGTGTATTTATTTATTTTGATACCAGGGATTGAACCCAGGGTGCTTATCCACTGAGTCACAGCCCCAGCTCTTTTTATATTTTATTTTGAAACAGGGTCTTATTACGTTGCTTAGGGGCTTGCTAAATTGCTGAGACTGACTTTGAACTTATGATCTTCATGCTTCAGTCTCCCAAGCGCTGGGATTACAGGCGTGTGTCACCATGCCTGGCAGTAGGTGTATGATCTAAGAAGGAATGAAAAATATATGAAACAGATCATAGCAGATTCTAAATAGGAATTACAGTAAACATTAATGAAAGCAAAATCACATGAGGTCAAAAGAATTCTAGAAATACAAGTTTCACTTTCTGCACTTAAAGTTACCCATGGTCAACTCTTCTCTGAAAATATTAAATGAAAAATCTGAGAAATAGACAATTCATATGTTATAAATTGTGTGCTATCCTGAGCAGTGTGATAAAATTTTATACCATCCCATTCCAGGATATGAATCATTCCTTTGTCCAGCGTATCTACATTGTATGGACTACCCACTCGTTACTCACTTAGTAGCCTTCTCAGTTATCAGACCAAGAGTGCTTGTGTTCAAATACCTTTAATTTACTTAATAATGCACAAGTGTAGAGATGTTGGTAATTTTATTTCAGTATATTGTTATAATCACTCTATTTTATTATGATTTTTGTTAAATCTCCCATTTATGCCTAATTTATCATTGAAACTTCATTGTAGTTATGTAAATATAGGAAAGAAACGCATACAGTATGTAAATTCAGTGCTGTGCCTGGTTTCAAGTATTTCCTGGAGGATTTTGGAATATATCCCCCAAATATCAGGGAAAACTACTGTATAGAAGGAGAAAATCAGCGAAAAAAGTTACATATGTAAATATTAAAAGATGACAGAAATGCAGTCTTCCCAAAGTCAAAGATTTAGAGAATATATGTTGACAAGTTTTAAAACTTGTTTTACTGGACATTTTATCATCTCCCTAATTTTCTGGTTGTGCTTCAATATTTGAACAAAATAATTATATGATTTAGGGCCATGAATATTCCTAAGTTTGGAAAGCTTTATAAAAGTGATGTTTACTTACCCTAACTCTGCTGCTTTTAGGACTCAGATCTTAGGATTTAAGTTAATTTACATATGAGTTTGCCAACTGAAAATCACAAAGTAAAACTTGGATGCATTTGTAATAAGGAAACCAAAGTAAAATATAATGAGAACAAAATGATAATGGAAATAAAGTTTGTATTATGTGCATACAGAAGTTCAAATATCTGGCTACCTTTTTAATGTTGAGAATAAAAATTTCCTGACATGATAAAATTACATATTGATTGCACTTCTATTCTGTGTTAAGCTGTTTTTGTTGTTTTCAGAGGGGAATTGTTCCCAGGTAATATTAGAGAAATATAAGGAAAGCACTTTTCTTTTATCTTAAGAAGTTTTTCTCACAAGTATATTCTTAGAATTTTAGAGTTTAAAAGAACCTAAGCCTTCACTGATTTTGGTCCTCTTCATCTTTGAGAAGAACTGGACTCCACAGGGAAACAATGTCCCCCCACTCAAGGTTTGGAGCCTTCGGTGGCCTAGGGTAATGTCTGTCCAGATGCCTCCACGTGACTGTGCACCCACAAGCTCTAGTGGAATCTTTCACTTGCCTGCATTTCCATCATTTCCAAGATCTCACTTCACCACTGTCCCTTCAGCCATGCTGGACCAAGTTCAGCAGAAGCACAAACGTACCTTTCCCAAGCATCCATTCTGGAAGTCTGACCAAGCCTGTGACTGGGCTGGGCCACAGACTACAGGGTCAGCCAGTGACTCTCTCTGTGCCAGGTTGGGCAGCACTGCAAGCCAGAGCCTTTCAGAACTTTGGGGCCACTTAATCCCACAGAGCTTTGCATTCCTACCATCCTTGGCCTCTACCCAAAATGCACACTCCTACTGTCGCCTGAACTCTCACGTCCTCATCCTCATACCACTCTGTTTCCTATGACTCATCTTCCCATTCCCTCTTGGCTTTCCTGCCAGCCTCCTGGCCTTTGCTCGGGTTGCTTCCCCTGCCTGTCCTGCCCTTGCCTATGGGTTCTTACTGGCGAAATCCCATTTGGATGATTCGTCCAAATGATCATCCCTTTTCTGCAAAGGAAAAGCAACAACTACATCCTCCTCCTGGCCCCCATTGAATGGATGATCCCCTCCATTTGTGCTTCCCTTATAGAGCTTAAAAATAGAGGGAACTGTCATAGAGTAGGGCAGCCATCCTAGCTTTTTAAATGGATAAGGAATTTATTTATTTACATGTCTATAACCACTGAAATGCAATCTCTCTGAGGGTCTAGGCTTTGATTTGTACCCACTACTGTATATTCAGTGTTTAGAGCAGCATCTCCTAGCACGTAGTAGGCTCTTACTAATTATTTGTTAACAAAATGAGCATTTCTATTGGACAAATTGCTTCTCAGAGATAAGAACAATATCTTCTTCCTCATCACCCCATAGTTCTTTCTACAGTGACCCTGAAAACCTTGTTCCACTGTAAATAAATTTCCCTGCTCACCTAAGCACTTCAGATCTCTGTCCATTTAATCGTTGATCTTAAACCTTATTCTCTCTTAAGATGAGACCTCTCTTTTGGCCTCTCGAAACATGACTACTCATCCTGATGGCTGCTTTTACTTGGGACCTAAGGTCATTTGAGTCCTAGATCCCAAATTTGACTCAATCTCTTTTGTTCACAGGCAAAATATTTGCAAGAGTAATCAACGAGACTCTTCCATCAGTCAGCTGTTTCCATCACTACTCAGATGCAATGGTCGATTTTTAAGCATTATTAGATACCAAGCTAGGTTTTGGAAATATTTTTATTATGCATAACTTATTATTATGAATATATTTTAGAAAAGGAATTTATCTATGATGTTTCAATAATGTTTTACTTAGTATTAAATGGTAAGGAATTTGATTTTAATTTCATCTACAAATACAGATGCCTTTGTATTTGAAATCTTTGATTTGATATTAATGTTCATATGGGTAGTAACAGGAAGGGTGAATTGAAAAGCATTTTTCCTGAGATAAAAAAAGATCAGTGAAATATATTTTTTAAAAAGTGATGTTGCAAAGTGCCTTTTGCTGGTCATCTGTTTTTATCTTGCACTCTGGCCAAAATAAGAAGCATTTATTTTGTGTGTGTGTGTGTTGTTTCCAGTCAGAAGTCACTCTAATTCCATCACCCTGTTCAGGATGCTAAGCAAAACTGTAGATAAACTGTCCATGAAATTCAAGAAGTCAAGTGATCAATTTTTTGCCAAAGAAGCAGAATATTACTTACTTGCCTATAATCATTTAAAGAAAACAGGAAAAATTAACAAGAGAAGAATAGGGAAGAAATTGAAAAGATCTCAGAATGCATCAAGCATCTACAAAACACTTTTGTTTTCTCAGGCAAGATGTGGCAAGCAGTAATAAATGAATCATGTTCCTATTTGTCCCCCATTGTGTTACCTAATTTGAGGGAAAATAAGGACTCTGCTGCTAGAGTATTCTCCCTTATAACTTCTTCAGCATTTCTACTTACTTGCCATCAATAATTTGCTACCAATTTTCACATTTCAAGAGCTAAAAAGGTAAATCAATTAAAGCCAGCTCACAGTTCAGTTCAACAAGTATTTATTGAGTACTTACTGCATGCCTGGTAATTATCAAGGTGAGAGGGATACAACAGTGAACAAAGCAAAAATCCCTCTTATCACAGTTTATTGTTTAGTAGAGAGAGGTGGAAAATAAACTCAAATTGTAATAAGGAATAAACCAAGTATTTAATATATTTAAAGATGATAAGTAATGATGAATTCTGAAGGTTGGAGCAGGGAATGGGGAGTTGCAACATTTGATTTGGGTCAAAGTAGGTCTCCTGGACAAGATGAAATTGTGAGCAGAGACTTGAGGGAAGAGGCAGTAAATTGACCAAGAGCATTTGAGTGAAGAACATTTGAGACAATGGAAATGACTAGAGCCAAAGCCCAAAGCTAAGTCTTCCTGGAAAACAGGAAGATGGCAAGGTGTGCAATGTGGCTAAAATAAAATAGGGATTATGGTGATGTAGGAAGTTTATAGAGTGAAAGATTATAAAATCAGGGCCCAAGAACACTTTGGGTTACTCTAATGTCTTTTATTTTGAGTGCTCTGAGAAGCCACTGCAGAGTTTTGAACAGAAAAAAAACATACTCTGACCTATTTTAAAATTTTTTATTAGTGCATTATAGTTATACATAATAGTGGATTCATTTTTACATAATCATGCATGCATGGAATATAATATAATTTCCTCCATTTTAATCCCCAGTGTTTTCCCTTTTCCTCTCCACCTCTCTCACCCTGTTTCTATTCCTCTACTCCACTGCTGACCCATGTTTTAACAGGATCTTTCTAGCTTTTACATTGAGAATAGACCGAAGGAAAGTATCTTAGTGTGTTTTGTAGTGCTATAACAAAATACCCAAGACTGGGTAATTTATAAAGAACAGAAGTTTATTTCTCACAGTGAACACAATAAAACTTTTCTATGTAGAAGGCAAAAAATTGGGGTTACTGTGGCCATACTGCTAAGAAATATTTTGCACAGTCCATTCCAAATAATATTCTACATTCATTTGGTGGATGGAATAATATGATTTTTTTATTGTTTATAATAGGTATACTGGAGAACTCTTTTGATTGTTTTAGAAGATAAATAAAGAGTAAGAAAAATTAAGAAGAAAACAATATTTTTACACTAAAAATGATGATTTTTTTATGGTGGGATAGAAAGATAAGGGAATATTTAATTCATTGCTTTTATCTACATGCAATTCTTTGATACCTACATGTTTGCATGACATTGACATGAAACATTGTTATTTAATAGGAAAATACATAAATGAGTAGTACATGGAAATACTTTTTTAATACCTTTTTAAAATTTTTAAATTGTTGTAAAGCATACATATCATTTACAATTTTAACCATTGGGTTTTCAGTCTTTAAAACTATGAGCTAAATAAACCTCTTTTTCTTCATAAGTAGGTATTTTCTTTTATCAATGAAAAATGAACCAATATCACATCTTCCTGATTTTTGTTTATATATCTAGCTTTCATTTTCCTTGTTTGTTGCTTCTATTAGCTTTATTCTACCTATATCATCCTATTCTCCTTTTCCTGCATTTACAAGTTGAATAATTATAGAACTTACTATGTGCCAAGAAAATTATAGTCAGAACAAACAAACTATTCTTGTGCCACTGGAGTTGACAGGCTAATGGGGGGGATAAAGAGGGCAAAACTAGTAAAATACAATAGAATGTGAAAAGTATTATATAAATGAAATATTCATTGTGGTGCAAGCATAAAGAATCTGCAAACTGGTTCTGTAGTATCAAGGAAGGCTTCCCTGAGGAAATCGCATCTGAGATTTGGATGGTATATATAATTTATCTAAGGAAAGTGTGTAGTGGTGTGTGTGTGTGTGTGTGTGTGTGTGTGTGTGTGTGTAATGAAAAAAAATCAAGAAAAAAGGAAGATGCTTTGCAAAGACCTGAAAGGCAGGTGGAGGTCAGTGGAGGAAATTAGATGAAATGAAATGAGATATTTGAAAATCTAAATGAAGTACCATGTGGTTGGAACATTAAGAGGTAAAAAAGATTGAGTTGTGAGGAGTGTTCAAGCAAGTGGAAAGGATGATAAAAAGTGTGAGACCACAGGACAGATTTTTATGTAAGAACATTAAGTATGTTTATGGAAAGGAGAAGAAAAGAAAAATTGAAGACAAAGGAAAGTATCTTGGGAAGGCAGGAGATGGAACCTGTTATCATTTGGATATGATGTGTAGCCCAAAAGCTCATGTGTGAGACAATACAAAAAGATTTGGAGGAGAAAAATCGGGTTATGAGAGCCTTAAACCAATCAATAAATTAATCTTCTGATGGGATTAATTGAATGATAACTGAAGGCAAATAGGGTGTGACTGAAGGAGATGTCATTGGGGCATGCCTTTGGGGTATATATTTTGTATCCAGCAAGTAAAGTCTCTGCTTCCTGGTCATCATGTGAACTGCTACCCTCCACCACAGTCTTCCGCCATCTTGCTCTATATCACCTTAAGTTCAGAGGAATGGAGCCTGCTGTTTGTGGATTGAGACCTCTGAAATCATGGCTACTTAATGTGCTCCACCATGTTATATCACACAGCAAGGAGCCCCTCACCAAATGCCAGCACCTTGATATTGAACTTAAGATATACTTACTTTGTAAAATAGCAGATAAAACATAAAGAAACACATTTTTAATATTCAAAGACCTAGATCTTTTGAAGTAGTTCTGAAAATATCATATGAACATTTTTTTTTCAAAGTAATCGTGTTAGTCATTTTCTGTTACTCTGACAAAATATCTATAATAATGGACTAAAAAGGAGCGAAGGTTTCTTTTGGTTCATGGTTTCAAAGATTTCAGTCCATGTTTACTTGGTCCTATCACTGCTTACCTTGTAGAGGGACGGAAGCAGAGAGACAGGGAGGACCAGGGTCCCAATGTCTCCTTCAAGAGCACACTTCACCATGTCTGGACTTTCTCCCACTAGGCTCCACCTCTTAGCAGTTCCACCACCTCCCAATAACATCATGAACTGGGGACTAAGTCTATAATAAATGAACCTTTGCCAGGGGCATTTTTCCAAACCATAGTAATGATTTAGTCCAGTATCTATCAAACTACAAACTACCTAAAGCAATATATATATATATATTTTTAGTTTCTTATCAAAACAGAGATAAGCACTAATCCAATTCTCAAGCAAAAAAAAATTGCTTAAAAATTGAATAAAAAATTTATAAAACAAGTCTCAATTTTTACTATCAAATTTGACAGACCCAAAAGAAATTTATGTTGCCAAATTGCTGCAAACATTTTAAAGTGTTTATTCTCAATTTCTTCATTTACCTTATTTTAACTCAATCACGGGCTCCAAATCATGAATCACAGTGAGTAGCTCAGGCTTAGTGATCTTCATCCAATATGTTTCTGGATATTCACTACTAAATTCTATTGTGACCTTTGTTTTCCAAAAGGAAAATCAAAGATGCAGATGAAAATCAATGCCTCTGTCTTAATATCAGAAATCTTTTTTGTATTGCATTATCTTCTTATACCAAATAGTTTCTCTGGATCTCTGGGAAAAGAAAGTGTGAGTAACCACAAAATGTAAAAGAAAGGAGCCTTGAGATATATACTATTTCACTGATTTTTTTTTTTTTTAGTCACATGTGATATTTACTTTCCATTTTCTAACTATTCATTCTAAGCAAGCACAATTTTTACTAGTAATCAGTGTCTGATGGTCAAACAGTTGGCAAGATTTCTTTAGGAGCTAGAGTGTTCTTTTCTTCTAATTTCAAATGATAGACTGTTGATTCTCCAAGCCATGTCAATAAACTATTACAAATTTTAAGATAAAACCAATAGTGTGGACAATAAATGTGAGACGATGTTAGTGATTCATTCCAAAATTTGAGATAATTTGATTTTCTTCTGACAAATGAAGAAGACTTAGTTGGCTTAATATTATATCTTCTGGTGGAGACCTAGGATGGCCTGTGATATTTTAACTCTTGGGTGTGCTTGCTTGCAGAGGACACTGTCACCTCCTTGTGTTCCCAGCTATTGCAATGTCATGCAGCTTCTTTGCTCTCTTCTGTCCCACCAGCCAGTCTCAGCTGGCAGCATTCGCTCTGGGTATAGCTGTGAGGGTTTGGAATTCTTCCCTTTTCTCTCACTCTGAATCACTTGTTATCTTCCTAATTAAAGCACCTCTTTCATTAGCTTATGATGAACTGTGTCTAGTATTGTGGGGTATTTCGTATTAAAAGGTCCATTAATGGCAATCTTATTAGCATAAGCAAGACTCTCTCCCAGTATCAATTTATCTCTCTCTGTCTCTGTCTCTGTGACCCAACCTAATTCTAGTTCTTTCACCCTCTTTCTTTGTATTTTTTTTTAAAGAATTCATAGCTTTTCATATTTACTATTACTTTACACTAGGGAAATGTATGAAAAATGATGAAACCATTCAGTTATGAATACTTTTATATACAAGGCTGCATAGAATTGGAATAGTTTAAGTTAATCAAGCCAAAAATTTTTAGTTGTTTTGTTTATCATGTGTTACATAGTTTCTATTTTATAAAAACAAAGAAAAGAATCAAAGTTGAAAAAAAGATACACAAAAAATGATCAAGAAGTACTGTAACAAAAAATGGGTTAAAGATGATGTTGCATTTGTTCATTCACAAAAATATACATTAAACACTTGGTAGACATTTAGCCCTGAGCATACAGCAGTGAACAAAACAGAAAACTTACGTTCTGGAGGATTGGTACACACAGTATTATTAAATAATTCAGTATAGTAGGTATAGTTCAGGAATATGATTTCAGATATAACATTTTAAAAACAAACTGACCTTGTAAAATAGTATTAATTTTTTTTTGGTGCAGTATTTAGTTATCAATTTTATTATTAGATATAGAGCTAGTCAGATTCTTCATTTCTTCTGGACTTGGTTTTCTGCAAATTGTGTTTTTTAAAAAAATTTATTCTAATTAGTTATACATTACTCAAGTACTCAGTGAACTGGAGTGCTTCTGCTTGAAGTAGAAGAGGGTTAGACATTCTGGGGTATGCTAACTTCCTATTGGTGGAAAAATGATAATTCAACAATATTGTGTCTAACATTTAAAGAAATTCATATTCTCTTTAATTTTTTCTGTATGCTTCCAAGTATTTTGTACTGCAAATCATATTAAGAAAAAGCTGGAGTTTGAATATGGCATAACCATTATTTTAGTTTCAATTTTTATGTTTTTAAAAGACAGTCCTTAAACAAGTGTTTTTATTAAGAAAGACTTCCTAGTAAGTACAAGACAAGCACAAATTAAGATGTAGTGGTTTTAATCACATAGGAAGTTATTTTATTATGCCTATTAGATAATCGCTACCCCATATTTCACCAAGAGAAATATGAGAACATTATGCAGATGAGAGTGTTACTTTTGATCAGATGTGTATCTGAAGCAGCCAGATTTTTATATCAGGGATTGTATTCTTCGGGTCACCTAGGGAAATAAGGAGCCAGAAAACTCTGGCTTGGGCTGGAAGGAGACTAATGCACTTATATTTATTTATGAAAGCATCATATATTCTGCTCTTCCAGGAATTATTGCAGTAGGAGTTCCATTGCAGTGTACATCAGGTGAAAGTAGAAGCTGGAATGTTTTACTACACGGAGAAGCCACAATCTACTTCTGAAGAAAGGTTAAGAGGTTTATCAGATTTCTAAAAAATTCAAATGAGTTTATTATCATCTCATTTATTTTTTAGTTCGGATAGAGGCCTTTTAGCAGGGCAATATGTTTTTACATAAGGAAAATGTTTTAATAGGTTAAAAGAGTATTCACCGAGGTCTCTTGGAGATTAGTCAGGACTCTCGATAGACATTAGACTAATAGTCCTCAGATTCACTAAAAAGGGAAGGACTAAGATGGTTTAATTAAAAAATTTTCATCTTCATAGAAGATTATTCATGTGAATATCCTTAGTGAGCTCATTGTTATCTGGAAAAGGAGGCCTGCATTTTCTCTTAGAGCTATGTAATCAAATGACCCATCAAATTAATTAATGGAATTTTAATCTAGTGCAGCTAGCATGCTAATTAACTTGTCAAGTATGTACACAAAGTCTCCACACAAGTTATTTTTAAGTCTTTGCAAGTGTTCATATACCATCAAGAATTCATGAAATAACTCTGCAACAAATACACAAAACTCCTGGAAAGGGACAATGGCTGGCACCATGGAGGAGGAGAACTGGGAGATGAAGAGCAAGAGTTTCAAGGAGAGAGACATTTTTATTATGTACCTTTTGTGTTTTGAGTTCTGTGCCACCAGCCTATATTACTAAAACAATGTTTTAATTAGATCCATGCAGAAGATGCAAAGAGAAAGAGAAAAAGGGGAAGGTAAGAGAGGGATAGGAAGGGACAATGAAAATAAAGAGGACTTGAGAAGGGAAGAAGAGAGAAGAAAACCAAGTAAAGTCATGCATTCTGTCCTCTTGCTACAAAATTGCCCTGGTCTGAAATCCTGTAACCCCATGTCTTCTTCCCAATTTTATCTCATCTATCCCCACCAATCACACATCTAAAGCAAATCTCAATAATGGCAACATCTCATCTAGAAATACTCTACTATGCTTCTTGAATATGTAAGGACTTTTTTAACATAATAATCATGACAATGACAGTGATTGACACTTTGTTATGTTATTATAATCTACATTAATTTCTTTAATGATCGTATGAGGATATCTAAATTCTAAAATCATTTTGAATATGTTCAAATGATCAGGGAATCATCCTACTCTGTGTACATTTTTCTTGATAGTAACCGGCCAGGGTTTGGTGAGGATTAACAGACATCATTCTTGCAAATGGCTAAGAACTGTGTGTTCAGGTCAGGCCTGAGGGTATTAAAAGAACTCTGAGAAGGATGTTTTAACATCCTGGCTGTGCCACTCAAACTGTTACACTGCTAATCCCACTCACTTTTATATGCATCAAATTCTCATATTTTTTCAGAAAACATTAGTCTATTTACTTGAGTTATCAAAGATAATCCCAAACCATAAAACCATTCTGTTCCAAAACTATCACATTTACTGTGATTACCACAACAATAATACTTTTCTAAATGTATAAATTGGTTTACATGGCTCAGATTACTCAGAGTCAATATTAGTTCAATTCAGAAACTTTGAAAAGGAAAGTTGAAGTCAATAAATCTAATCAGAGACAATTTTCTTTCTAGGATACACAACAGATTCTCTCTTGGAGTAATGTGTGACTCTCTGGATGAACATTTGAGACTGTCCTAGAAATATTAACTACAGCTACCACATAGGTGAAATCTCTATTGACATTAAATTGACAGTTTTCCCTAAAGAGAGGTAGACAATAGAGCAGACTAACAGATACATTTTATTTATTTCTTAAAAAAAGTAAATGGTGGGTATTATATTTACATGTAAGAAGACTCTGTACATAGGAGAAAAAGAATGTCAATAATTCGACTAAATACATCAATTACTGAAAAAGATCCAACAGTTTTCCAATGTTTTAAACCAGTTGATCTGTTCTGGTTGCTAACATTTTCTTTAGAAAAATCTTTAAAAAATATGTAAAGATGTTGAAGATTCATCTCAGGGGATTAAAAACTAAAAAAAAAATACAGTTGTAATATGCTAATATCTCTAAAGAAAATATCAACAATTAATTTGTCTTGCTTCATTTCATTTTGTTTTGGTTCTACAGTAAAGCGAGGGTATAGATATCATTAACTCTACAAGTCTACTTCTTGATTTGTCATCAAGAATGTTAATCATTTTCATACTTTATCAGTGGCATTTTGTACATACAAATATAAATGCAATTTGGCATGAGAAGAGGAGAGGCAAAACTAAGTGATTTGAACTGTTTAACTTAAGTATGGATGACATGTGCCCATGACAATAATTTTGAATGCTTGTACATTGTTTTCAAACTTGCTTTCTAGAAAACTAACTTTGAAAGATTTAATCTCCTGAGAACAAAGTCATCAGGCTTCATGAGAAATACAAAGTGTGAAGGAACAATCACTGGGTTAGGGGAAATCTTTCATTAGTCCAAAGCTTTCTCTTTTGGTAGGATTTTATAGTTTTCCAGTGACATTTTCACTTACTTTGTTTGACTTCACAATAACCTAGGAGTTGGGCAAAGCCCACTATTCACTGAAGTTCAGAACTACCAAATAGGTAAAGTTTCTGGGACACTGGAAACATCGCATACTGCCATCAAGGTTGTGGTTACATGATTGTTTACACACATAAGATTCCATCAAACTCTACACCAATTTATACAAGCTATACATAAATTACAATATTAAGGTGGTAAATCTGGTGAATTAGAATGGTTTTCACATACTGTACAGCGATCTCCTTTATATCCTATTAAGGATGTAGCCAGGAGAAGCTTCTTCCAGAAATAATAAGGCTATTCAGTTAGACAGATAAACGAATGAGCTTTCACTTAAGTAGTAAGAAATTTTCCTGGCTCTGCCTTACTAAACAAAAAGCAAAACAATTTCCTAGTTTCATAGTCAAGGTCCACATTCCTCTAAAGAATAGATAATGCACAAGGTGATTTTACTATTTAATGCAATACCCAATTATATAAGAAGCTTCTCAATCAGTAATAGAAAATAAAAGCAAACTAATCATTTCCTTTCGTTCTTTCATATTCAGCCATTCCAACTCTTACCCAGTGGGCCATAAAGTTGGTTGTGAATCAACCCTTAATTATTTCCCTGCTTAAATTGTGGTCAAGTACCACTTGGTTATTCAGAATTAACCTAGAGAAATTTGGATAACATGGCAGCTCACAGCATGAGCTGTCCACAGCTTCATGGCAGTAGGTTAGAATGGAGAGAGTTGATGGACATTTCAATGTTGACCTCTCTGTAGCCTCATGATACAGAAGATATAGGGATTCTCAAATAAGTTCTCTAGTAACAATATATAATGTCCATTTAAAAATATTTCCTGCAGTTCTTTCTGGCTAAATACTACTTGAGCAATTTGACCACATAGTAAGATTCCATAGAGATTACAAAGATATTGGCTATGACTGACAGGTTATTATGCCAAAGTATATTACAACCACACCTAAGGTGTGAAAGAGTCATATAATAATGTGCCTCATATAAACTGATGATGTGTATCTGGTAAGACTTGGGCAATGGAGCTAATGTATTCTGACTAGAATTAGCTGTATTCCCACACTAAGACAAAAAGCACAAATCTCTATCAAATTGCATCTATTTATACATAGCATCACTTAGTATTAGTAATATATTCAGACAAAAAATAAAGTATCCCAGGAGAATTAATTAAGAAAGGATCTTATAAGTAACCTTAATTCAAACAACATATAGTCCCATTAAGCAGACAGTAAAAAATTCATCTCAGGGTAATATACATCTGGAATTACCTATTGACTCTTCATTGGTATTTCACTAGGAATTTCTCAAAGACTGAATATAGTGTCTAGAAATTATTGGGCTTTCTGATTTTTCTTAATAATCTCAGATAACAACTGAGAATAGATTAAAATTATAATCTTTTTAATAGTTTACACACACTGTCGGTTTAATGCATGTTGGTGTGATTTGAAGTAATTGTAATAAAATAAATCAGACTTGCCTGCAACTCTTTTGTATCTTGTAGCTACAAAAATAAATTTAAACCATTTGTATTAGTTATGGCTTTATAGAGCTCATGAGATGTTAGAATACATGGAAATTGTTTTGTACTACAGAGAGAAAGAAGGGCAAGATGATAGTCACTGACAAAGTTACGAGGAAGTCACAGTTCCTGGATTCCCTTGATTTAGAGTAGTCAGCCAAATTCTTTTTTCTTATTATTGTGGGACATATAATTTACTTTGCATGTGTGTATGTATAAGTGTGTGTGCACTCACACACATGCATATATGTGCACAATATAGTTGTCTCTTGTGATCCTATGAAATATTCTCTTTTGAGTCTTGCTGAATTTTGAAGAAACAGCCATGTATTTTGAGGATATATCACCTCAAAGAGGATTATATGGCAATCCAGAGTTGAATTAAAGATGAGTTGCATATAGAGTTGGCATTTATTTTCATGTAATATTGCGATTCTTGTCTCCTTGTTTAGTTTTTCATTTCACATATGCTTATGTGAAGTTTAGCAATAATAGGCAATGGTTTCTAACTTAGAACAGCAGATTAATAAAAACTGGAATATACAGTTCGAAATATTATTTTTCTCCAAGGCAGAAAAAAGTGTTCTGGCATAAACTCAAAAGCTGCATTTCCTTGGCTTTTGCCTTAAAGTAGAACTGACAGCCATGAGTTAAGGAAATAATTACAGGAAAGGATGCAGGGGAAAATAAACCAAGAGAGAAGAGACATGTAATACCCATGAATTACAACTTTATATGGTCAGCATTTTTATTTGCAGAGATAGTCTGACTATGTATTATCTGTTCATAAATAAATATGGTCACAGTACATGTAAAATATTTATAAATTACTTGTCAGGTGCAAGTACTTATTTATATTTGATGTTTATTGCTCCTATCACTACACAATCCAGGCACTTTAGGGAAATTAAAAACACAAGTTAGTTCTAGCAGTATCTGTAATAAATTCAACTTCATAAAAATAATTATTCCTACATCTGAAATATAATTTTGCTAGATTGACTTCCTTTTCTAAATAATGAATAGAAATAAACAGTGAAATACTGTTTACAAGCTTCTAGGTTAAGATGGTGGATTACAACATTCAATTTCTCTCCCATGAAATTTATCAAAATGAGCAAAGAAAGACAAAAACACAATAGAATCCAATCAGCAACAGTCACAAAAAAACAAGAGAATAACAATGCAATTTAATAAACCAATCCAAAGAAAGAAAGACATGTTACTGGAGGGGAAGGAAGAAGTATAAATGAAGAGCTCAGCTCCCAGTTATGCCCTCATCCTCAGAAAGAGCCTGCTGATGTTCCCTAATACCATTATAAATGGTGTAATGAAAATTCAATTGTCAGCTTTTTCTTTGGACTGAACATTAGTGGGAAGTGCTGCAGGGCAGAAA
Source organism: Sciurus carolinensis (assembly GCF_902686445.1). Lineage (NCBI taxonomy): Eukaryota > Metazoa > Chordata > Mammalia > Rodentia > Sciuridae > Sciurus > Sciurus carolinensis. The sequence goes on from NC_062221.1 coordinate 114,068,256, forward strand.
GGGTGAAGTCGGGGAAAATGAACTGTAGGATGCCTATGGTAGAAGTAAAGACTTGGGGTTACACAGTCAGAGAATCCTACCCAAGAGCGTCTCCCACTAAGTACAACAAACCCCAGAACAGGGCAAAGGAGAAGGTAGAGTCCAGAGTTCTAAGAATGCATGCCACATGGTCTGAGCTTTCCTCACGAGCAGGACTATCTCCTCTCCTCCCTACTGGCTGGAATTTCCTCAGGTTACAGAAAATTGACTGAAGGATAGTTAGCTTTTAAACATAAGCTTGAAGTTGCCAAAGGATGGATCTCAGAAAATGCAGCACAGGGCCACTATACACTATATTAAAGTAAATGAAAAATCTGAACCCAGTCACTCCCATAAGAGTAAGATATAAAGATAAGATTACATTACTTCCAATCTTCCATATGTTTCCAAGCCAAGTCACCAGCCACCTTCAAAGTCTGAAGTTCTAAAATGCTCTTTTACAGTACAACAATCATCCTCACCCAGATGTCTTGGTCTTCTACCACCGCCATCTTGATATTCTATAGCCGCGAATCCCCTTGTCACTCAGACTCTACATTTTCTCTACTCTATAATCCCCTCCAGTTTCAGCTTCCTTTCCTATCCAGGATAAATCCCATAAACTCTGATCATTTCACCAACAATTCCTGTTCTCCTAGAAACATTTTCTCTCTGACTTCTGTTATTCTGTTTTTTCTTTGTATTCTTGTGTCTCTTGCACCAGAACATTCTCCTACCATTATTCCCAAAGGAGGGTCTTCCTAAGGGTTTTATCTCTTCCTTTTTCTTCCCTATGTTTGGTTTGCCTCTTGTCCCTGTAACAAATCAGCACAGATTTTAAGCAACACAAATTTATGTTTTCTCAGTTCTGGATGTCAAAATTCAAAAATCAGGGGCATGGGCTAGAGTCCAGGTTTTGGCAGGGCTGATTCCTTCTGTAGGCTCTTGAAGAAAATTAGCACCCTTGCCTTTTGCAATTTGTAGTGGTCACCTATGTGTCTTACTTTGTCGCATTTTCCTTCATCTTCAGAGCACATCACTCCAATTTCTGCTTCCATCATTACATCATCTTCTCCTCTAACTTTGGTGTCTCCTGCCTCTTTTTTATGGAGCATTACATTACATCAGTCCTACCCAGATAACTTGGGATAATCTTAATCTTATTTTATTTTCAAAGATTCTCAACTTAATCCTATCTGCAAAGTCCCTTGTGTATATAAGGTAACAGATAAAAGCTCCAGGAATTAGGACAGGACCATGTTTGGCTTTGATTAAATGGAATCAGGCAGAGTCCCAGCCTGATTTTATGTCCTGCTATATTATCCTACTTCCTAGGGCTCTAATTCCAGAAATTCATTTCTGACTCATTACAAAAGATCTCCAAAGATGTTTCTACAGTGGAGATTTTTCTGCTAAGCCACTTTTCTACTGATCCAGTTTCCTCCATTTGAATATCTCACGGACACAGAGAACTCCAAAATAACCAATAGCCAGTCCATGTTTTTACATTTTATCTAAATAAAATTTCATTTTCTTTCTCATATATTTAAACTTTTCCCCAACCTGAATCAATTTCATTGTAATGTGTAACCATGGTTTAGGGAACTTCTTCCAATTTTGACTATTCAAAGAAGACCCTATGATGGTCTTTGGCTTACAGCTCTCTACTTTATTATTTCCTAGTACAATAAACCATTCCATCTGTAGTTCTTAACACATTATATTTTTGCACAGAATTATAAATTTATATAAATTCATTGGTATGAATATTTTATTCATTTGTTTTCTCCACTAGACTATAAGTCCATGCAGTAATAGAGTATTCGTACTCTTATATTTTCATTAATTTTACACAGATCCTGGAGCATAGATGTTCAATAAATATTTGTTAAATAAATGAATGAATAAGTACCTATTCTCTGTCAGAAACTGCACTTGGTTTCCAGAAAAAAATAATAAACCATATAAACAGGTCTCATTATTTTAGAGACCTTTCTTTCAAATGTTTGAGGTTGATCATTTTAATTATCAGAGAAGATATCAAAGTTCATTTTTGTAATACTTTAGTGTTTAAGAAGTTGGTACAGGGGCTGGGGTTGTAGCTCAGTAGTATAGCACTTGCCTAGCATGTGTGAAGCTCTGGGTTCATTCTTCAGTATCACAAAAAGATAAATAAATAAAATAAAGGTATTGTGTCCATCTACAACTAAAAAATAAATAAATAAATAAATAAAAAAAGAAGTTAGTACATACACAAAGCTGGTATTTTTTCCTCTTCAGTTTTCTTGCCAAAGAATATAAATGTAAGTTTCTTTTCATGAGCATGCAGAAATGGCCTTAGACTGAGTAAGGAAATATTTGATCCTAAATCAACTTTCCATATTTTGAAGGGAAAAGGGAACTAAAAGCAATCCTACCATAGTAAATATTATCTTTTTTTTCAATGTACAGAATCTTAATCTCAATGATTTTGGGTTTCTCAGAGCTAGAGTTGTGAGTAGCAATATCCCTGCTTCTTTTTCTTCCTCTTCTTCTTCTTCTTCTTCTTTTTTTAATCATCTGACTGTGACTGGGTACAAGGAAGAGAAAGGTGGGCTTCATTATCATTTCACCTTATTATGGTAACTACATTGTGACACAAAATCTTTTAATTTGTGCAAATAGCATGAATAAAAAGAAAGGTCACTTCCCTGTCTGAGTTTTTTTGGGTGAAAGAGGTTGATTTGACAACAATAACATAGATTGGGTAGCTTTCAGAAACAGACGTTTATTTCTAATGGTTCTGGAAGCTGGGAATTTCAAGATTAAGGTAGACTCAGCCTCTGGTGAGGACTCCACTTACTTGTTCATCAATGGTGCCTTCTCATTAAGTCCTCACATGACAGAAGGGGCAGGAGAGCTCCTGGGTCTCTTTTATAAGGGTGCCAATCCCATTCATGAGGGGTCTGTCTTCTTGGCCTAATCAGCTTTCAGTGATCCCACCTTTTAACAACATCACATTGGGGAGTGGGTAAGATTTCAATATGTGAACTTGGGGAGGACACACATATCCAGACCATAGTGTGCCCCCAAACCTTCATAACTTTAGCTCAATTGATGTTCATGATCATCAGGAAACATGAGCCTATAGAATCTGACCATAGTCTTATAAGAACACTTGCTGAAAACTGATTTCCTTTTTCCCTTCAGCCTTTCGAATAATTGAATATTTGAAAAATATTAGTCAAAACTTTCAGTTAACATATATTTTCTTGAAACTTATTTAGCAAGAAATAATGAGAGTCTGGTGTGAAGTTGGGGAAAATGATGACAGCAAAAACTCAAAGTCAGAAAGGACCAAGTTTTAGACTTCATGCTATAAAAAAGTTCTCCTTTTAAAATTTGTTCTAAGTAGTTATACATGACAGTAGAATGCATTTTGACACATCATAAGTAAATGGAGTATAACTTCTCATTCTTCTGGTTGTACAAGATGTAGAATCACACCAGTCAGGTAATCATATATGTATATTGGGTAATAATGTAGGATTCATTCTACGATCCTTCTTTCCCTTACACCCCTCCCCTCTCTTCACTCTCCTCTGCCTAATCCAAAGTACCTCGATTCTTCCATAGTCTCTTATTGTAGATTAGCATTCACATATCAGAGAAAACATTCAGCCTTTGGCTTTGGGGGATTTGCTTATTTTGCTTACAATGATAATCTCCAGTTCCATCCACTTACCTGTGAATGCCATAATAAACTTGGGAAGGACACACATATTCCATTGTGTATATATGCCACATTTTCTTTATCCATTCATCTGTTGAAGGGTGTCTAGGTTGGTTCCATAGTTTGGATATTGTGAATTGAGTTGCTATCAGCATTGATGTGGCTGTGTCAGTACAGTATGCTGATTTTAAGTACTTCAGGTATAAACTGAGGAGTGGGATAGCTGGGTCAAATGGTAGTTCCATTATAAGAGGAATCTCCATACTGCTTTCCATAATGTTTGCACCAATTTGCAGTCTCACCAGCAATGTATGAGTGTACCTTTTCCCTGACATCCTCGCAAACATTTATTGTTGCTTGTTTCCTTGGTAATTGCCATTCTGACTGGAATAAGATGAAATCTAAGATTTCAAAATGTCCTCTTTTGCAAAGAAGGTTGTTACTCAAAATAAATTGTTCAATGTCAATCATAAATACCATTTCCACAACACTTGTTACCTTTGTCTATTTTATGCATATCATATCCTTGAGTTACAGTATTCATTTTCTTGTGTAGAAAAAATTAGTCTAATTTATAAATTAATAGTATTTTCTTTTTATGGATAAAATTCATCTTCAAATTCTGTGATATCTCAGGGACAATTTAAAATCTTGAGCAGTGAGTAGCAAGTAACATACAAGAATTATATCATAAAATTCCCATTGTGTTCTGAAAGGGATCTTGTTGACAATTAGAACATATAGTACTTAGCCAGCTAGGAGGCATTCCAATGTGGAAGACCTCTTCCTCTTTCTCCTCCTCCTTATCATTCATGTGTTTCTCAGGACCTTTTAATCATTTCACTACAGCTTGATCCTTAAAGAACATGATCAGATATATTTACTGGAAATGTGGAGCAGCTTGGCCTTGCTGATAATCTAGGGTTTACTTCCTCTTCCTACCTAACTAGACTGCTTAAGAGTTCAATAAACCGCCATCATGTCACTTTTATGCACCAGTTAGGCAGCAAGATCTGCTACAGCTTCCCATTGACAAATTCTATTCTTTCAGTTGCAGAAACTCCAAACACAGAAGCACCTTTTGTTTTCACATTTTTCAATTTAACTCGTGCTCTGAACATTTGAAAAGATTTTCCTAAAGATGATAACATAACCTTTTTTTTTTCTGGCTTCACAAATTGGAATTAATAAATGATGTCTTTACTTGATTAAAACTTAAAGCCAATTAATAGCAAATAGTTACTCTGAAAGTAGTCATATTCCATAATTTGAAAGAAACTTGTACATGTGAGGACACTATTCAATATTTATGAAGAATTGTCTCTATGACTATAGACATACCTATTAATGAGTTTCTAAAAATGAGGTTCAGTAATTAGCACTTAAACAAGTCATTATCTATTTCAGAATTTTACCTGTCAAGCTTTGTCCAATTCAGAATTAAAGGAGGGTAAAGAGAAAACTGTAGTCACTATTCTTTTCATAATAGTGACCCAGTACGTTATATCAGTTTTTCAAATGTATGATGGCATTATCATGTATGTTGTTTTTGCTTTTGACAAAAAAAGCCTTATTTAAATTACCTAAACCAGTACCTTTTTTTTCTATTTCTATTTCAGTTCTTCCCCCACCCCTTGCTGCCACCTCATTGTTTTACAAGTAATGATAAATGTGATAATGAGTAATGACATCTATTCACGGAAAATGTGAAAGGTCTGAAGTTACAGTACTTTTCATTAGGAAAATGTGTCTTTAGCAGAGTCAGGCACCTTGGCTTCATCAGCCTAACTCCAATTCTATAAAAGAGATGAATTTCCCTTTAGTTTCATAGAGTCCCCCTTTTTCTCCCCTCACCTCCCACTTTAGTCCTATTAACTGCACAGTCTTTTCCATGGCAGTTTAAGTGTAAAGAAATGTTTCAACTCTTATTTTATCCATTAAAATGCAAATGATGCAGGGCTTTCTGATTGTTTTATCCCTAAGGAGGGTTTGGATATGCAACATTGAGTACGTGGTTTCAAAGCGAATTCTTATCCATCCTTCATCTTCTCCTTTCAAAACGCAGAGGATAATGAATGATTATTGTTAACTCCAGAAAGCAGGATGTATACGAAGATTTAAAATGACAGTATTTCCTTGGTCTCTATTTGGGACCAGCTGTGTGGTGCACGTTGGCCATCTGAAACCTTGAGGTTGCACTTGTTATTTCTATAGTTCTTTCATATCAAAATCTCAGAACTATTTATCATTAAATTATAATTGATAGTATGCTATTAAAACTCCAGCTAAAAAAAGTTAGCACCTGTGTAATTAAAGTCCAAAAAGAATCCACCATAAAACCTATCAGTTTTAGAAATACATACACTAGTCTTTTGTTTTGTTTTGTTTTGTTTGTTTGACTCTTTTGGGGGACAGAGGTTAACTTGAGGGAAAAAAAGAGTTGTTAAACATTTGAATACAAAATAAATTTTAAATTGCCACAAAATGAATGCTATTAATTTTGTTATGACAAAGAGGTAAGAAATTTTTTTAAAAATAAACAAACACACGTATACATCAGTTTTCTTAGTTTGCTTCTTTCATTGAGTGATACAACATGCCTTTTTAAGATGACTTACTTTTATCCAAACATCATTTTCTGCAAACTCAATACTAGGCAGCATTGACATTCATCTTCAACATCTTTTCTTTTTCCTCCCTCTCTCAAGCGCACTTGACATCCAGTCCACAGTATGTAGGCTAAACTTAATTTTCCTTCATATTTCATCAAATTTTGCCTGTTTTGTGTCTTATATCTTCAAGTCCTTGTCAACACAGTAAGATAATTTGTCACTCACATTAATAGACACATATTTCTCCAGGTTGCATTTTTGGGAAGAGGGTTTAATATGACAGACATTCATTGTCATGGTAAGAATGCAGGCAGGCTGGTGTGCAAGTTATCTATATTAGAACCTGTATAAGTCTGTTTTACTTCTAGGGTTTTACTCTTCCAGAAGTAATGTTCACTTTGGAAACAGTTTCCCAAGCCACTGACCTCAGCCAAACCCATAGGCATATTATCAATTATGGCTCTTTTCATGAAAACCACATCAATGTTTCCTGGATCTGCCTAAATATATTTCCTTTTCCTTGACTTTGTTTTCATCTTAGATATCAGCTATTTTAAAAAGTTTCACCTACATTATTTTTAGCCATAATATTCATTTCTGGCTCCTGACAAATGACATTGGGGCAGAACCTCCATCTATAAACTCCTCTTTTATAATCTCTGGCCCAGGATATGGAAAAGCTTTTGCATTTCAGACACATCTGATCATCTCGCATCACTTTAATTCCCAGGCAGTAAATATAAATTTTGGCATGTGTTTATCTAAATAAGTTAGTGAGTGACCACTTGCTGAGTCCATTAAATAGCACTCTCTGCAATCCTCTGCCTGCCTAAAAATCACACTTCAAACAAGACTTTTGATCCAGTTGGTTCATCGGATACAATACTTTGCTTGTTCTAATCTCAACATCCTTCCCTGCTATGTCAAGGGAAAAGATAATGTACTTCCCTTCCATTTCTGTGAGTCAGAAGATTTACTGGACCATTTGACAAAGGCAATGGAACTCCTTGCAATCTATCCAAAAAATGAGGAGGAATTTTATAAGTCTGTTGGAAAATAAAATTCTTAACTTATACATATTTTATTCAAATAAACTAATTGATTAAGTAACAATTTAATTGCTCCTAGAGTATGAAAAGTTGTTTTTATAATATGCTAATTATTTGCAGCCGGTTCATATTATAAGTCATTCACAGGCTTCAAGTAAAAACTAAATGGGGCATTTCTGTAACTGTAGCAACTGTCCTTGAATGTAAATTAAAGAATTAAATAAAATTATGCTTTATGCTGCAAATTAACCAAAATTTAAATATTCATATAAAATTATATAATCTTTGTTTAACTTATTCACTTCTTTCTGCTCAGCTTTTCTTGTTATAAATAATAATTTAAATCTATGCCTATGACATTTAATTATAAAAAGTAGGTTACCTAGAACAAATAAATAGAAAAAGTTTCCGTTCTTTATACACAAATAAGGGTTTGCAAAATATACTGAAATATTCTAGAAAAATATTGCTTTCTTTTTGATAGATCCAAAGATGCAAGGATAAAGAGGAAAGATTCCTAAAATTAATCATTTTATCTTATAAACCTGGAAATGGGATCCAACATCATATCAAGAGACTTATAGAGGATTTGTAATAGGAAGAGACACTGAAAGCAAGGACTTGAAGTAAATTTAATTTACCAAAATTTCAATGTTGAAAAATTTCAGAAGCTTTCCTGACACTTAACCAGCACCACAGGAATGATGCATTTACTAGCACTGTGAATTTATAGTCTGAAGAAATACACAACACTATATGAATTTCTAGTGTATTAAGTTTTCTTCCTTTCTAGGGCTTTATAGCTAATGCACACTAGGTTTATTGCCCTGATATTATGGCCCTATCACTCTTCTGTTTGTTTCAAGCTACTATTACATTATTTTGAAAAAGAACTAAGTTGATTTTGTAGTTGTTCACAATTTGCTATGTTTTGTGTGTTTGATCTTATAAATGAGTAAATACGTAAGATGAGTTAATGAAGGCTGAGATGGCATCTTACATTTCTTGGGCACTATCCATTGCATTAGTACCACAATACCCCTGGTAGAGGCATTACTGGGATTAATCAGGACTGGATCAGAAAACCAAGCCATTAACTGGTTCCATGACCCTGGATAATTCACGTCACCCCTTAAGACTACTGGTGGTTTCAAATACAAAATAAGTTGATTACACTTTTCCTAAGATAATTTCCAGGTATAAAATTCTATGATGCTTAATTAAGGAAAAAAAGTAAGGGAAGCAGCTAAACAAATATGTGGAAAGGAACGATACCCAAATCCAGACTGCCAAAATACTTGGCAAAACTACTGATGTGTCAGAAACCAGAAGCAGTATTGTAAATAAGCAGGCAGAAACCAGAGAGAAATCTGCTCTTTAAAGCTAGAGTACTGTGAACCCAGATTAGTGAACTTGATGCTTCTCTTCAGTGACACATTTTCCAACTATATGCATCCTGAAGACAAAAGTTAAAGACAAATCTGAAGTGTCCAAAGTTAAAGACAAATCTGTTAAAACCACTGAAAATTAGGAAAATTCCTAGACACAAGATAACAGAGACACTGATACTAACCTCAGTCTAGTTCCTCATATTTGCCCAAACTTGACAGTTATGGGGAATCCAACAGAAGGACTGGTTAAAGTAGCAACAGTGGGAAGACATGAAAAAAGGGTGAGGAAAGGGTAGAAATAAAAGCAGCTGAATAACATGGAGAATGTGGTGGACAAAATTTAGATTGATTCCAGGCTTTAACACCACCATAGAACCCAAACCCGGTCTTCAGAATAGGATAAATCTAGAGCTGCTACAGTGTATTTTCTATAATATCTAGATTTCAACCCCAAATCAATTGTTCATACACTAAAGAAAGTAAATGAGGAGGAGGAGGAAAAAGAGGAGGAAGACAAGAAACAGGAAAGTATGAATCTATACTTTGGGTAACAAAATGTTGAATAGTGAATTTCCTAGGATTTGTCTGAAGTATTAACTATAATTAATTGAGGTACACATTATAATCCTTAGGACAACCTCTAAAAATACAAAAAGATATATAGTTAGGGAGCTAAAAGAGGAGTTACAAAGAAATATTGGAACTATTTAATTAACACAAAGGCAAACAGAAAAGAGGAAAAAAAATCAAACCCATACATAAAAAACAAATGAGACAAATAAACAAAAGAAATGTCAAATTATTGACCTGAATAGAGCAATGTCTTTACATTAAATGTAAATGGACCAAACATGCCAATCAAAAGGCAGAAATTGTAGACTGGATTGTTAAAAGTTAGAAAAAACTATATACTATAAGATCCTTTTAAATGAAAAAACAACAAAAAATATGTGCTCGACTCTTTGATCTCCTTCTTAATTAGTTTTGGCTTAGTTGTGTGAAGTCTTTACATATTCTAAACACAAGTACTTTATAAGATATTTGTTTTGCAATTACTCTTTTCCATTCTATTTTTCTTTATGTTATTTATGGGAAGGCAAAACATTTAATTATATTAGAGTCCAATTTATCCATCTCTGCTTTTATAGTTTGAGCACATACCTCCAAAAAATACATGATTGTCAATAAGCATAGCAGTCTGGAAATTCAAACTAAAGATATAATCAGTTGCTATTACATATCCACTTGATTGGCTAAAATTAAAACAATTGAAATAACTAAGTGCTAGAGAAAATTTAAGGAATTCCAATATCAGTATATTGCAAAATTGTACAGTCACTTTGGAAAGCAGTTGAACTCTTTGTGATAAAACTAATCAGAAATCTGCAATACCCAGCATTCCTACTCCTAGATACTTAGCCAAAAAAATAAATAAACACTTATTTCCATGCAAATGCTTGTAAACAAATCATACTTATACCAACTTTGTTTACAACAGCCCAATCTAGAAGTAATACAAATATTCATCAACTGTTGATTGGATTAAAACATTGTGGTATAGCCAACAAATAAATATTTAGCAATAAATATATGAAACAATATATATAAACCTCAAAACTAATGTACAATGAAAGATGTCAGACTCCAAAGCTACATACTATGTAATTCCACTAACATAGAATTATAGACATCCTTTTATATGGATTTACAGAAAGGACCAAATATAATGACATAGCAGAACAGTGATCATGAGGGTGTGGTGGGGGTCTTAGGGAATTGACTGCAATGGAGCACTATTGAATTGTGAAAAGACTGAAATATTAGATCATGATTGTTTAGTATTTGCACTACCACAGAAATTTTTCAAAACTCAAATTGCACAGATAAAACTTGTGAGTTTTGTTGTAGACAATTTGCACTTCAAATGAGACAAAATAGTTTCAAAATGTTTAGAGAACAGATGAATTTGATTAAAATAAAGAAGTAACAAAAGAAACAGAAAGTCTGAACTGAATGGAGGTTAAACCATGAGAGAATCTGATTTAATAGCTAAAGATTCATTTTCTCATTCATACTGGGAAAAAAAATCTGAAGCATAAAAACAAAAACAATCCAGGCAGATTCACAGAGAAGTTCACGTGTTTTTATAGCAGGATAACAAGTCTGGAAGAGTCCAGCCAAAGCATCCAAAGCTCTCCTTGCTAGGTGGGTGTTAGGGGAGATTGCATAGAACTCGACCCTGTGGTAGCAAAGAAGCCCCAGTGTGTGCACTGAATTTTCAACCAAAGAAACCTGCTTGAATTTTAAGTCTGGAGTTTTTACTAGGGTGTGGTCACATTGAAATGTTTTCCTTTATACAATCAGCCATGATTACAAAAGTTCCAGACTCTTGGAAGGAAAGTAGGTATTTACCATAAATCACACTGTATTGCACAAAGAAGCTGGTACAGCAGGGTTCAGTGCCCAAGGCACACAAAACAGTTCTATTATTTAGAAACATAGGGAAAATTCCAAAGTCAAGATTTCAAATGTCAGCAAGGACCAGCTTCATGAGCAAGACCCTCAGAGAGCAATGTCAGGCTGCTACATTAGCCCTTTCCTACAGTTACTGGTTGTTTACATAAACCAGGAGTCATTCCTGCTGCCTGAAATTTTGCATTTATAACTTAGAATTTTAGTAGTTTTTCTCCTCCTTTTGAGTTCCATTGTTAAAGATTTTATACTAAGCCTAAGAATCTTTATATTAAATCACATCTACTAAAATTACTATTGTAGTTTTTACTGCAATGACTAATGTGCAACTAGATGCCATTTTTTCTATCCAGAAGTGGCTAACAAGCAAGAACCAACAGTATGTGTCACTCATTATTCATAGCTCTTCTTTTTTGGTACTAGATTCATGGTATGAGGCAGCTGAGGGAGAGACAGTAGTGACAGCAGTGGCTGCAATATATTGACCGGACCTCTGATGGGAACTGCAGTGGATGACCTTGAATTCAAACTTCAGCATGAACCTCCCCTCCACCCAAATCCTCTCACACAGTTCTTACAAAGAACTCCTCCTAATTCTCCTCCTTCCTTGTAATATATAATGGAATTTCTGTTTTCCACATTAAATTCGGATGGTTACAAAGGTTATTTATCAAAACACCTGAGCAACCTAATAGGAACAGACGAGTAGGGACACTTTAAAATATTCTCCAGATAATCAAGTATGAGATGAGTTTATTCATTCTCACCATTCTATTTGACATCATAATGGAGTTATTAGACTTGAAGAATTAAATGTAAAATGACTGGTAAGTAAGAAAACAAAACTGTACTTTTTGAAATTGATATGATTATCTACACCTTGTATTCAAACCTAGTTCATATGGAAAATTCAGATGTAATGAATAGTCCCTGTGGACATAAATGAACTTAATCCTATTCTATGTTTACTTTCATAAAACAATAATTTGAAGTATTTTTGGGACCTATTTTTCCAAATCCAAATAACCTAGGAAGTTTGCTAGAGTAAGTTTGCTGGGCGTTTACAGATAAATGGAGCCTTGAGCTAACAGCACAAAAAGAATTGTACATAAAAATTGGTCAACTAGATAGTTTCACTAGAATACTTTAAAAAGAAAACTTGTTCTTCAATTGTTTTTATTTCCAGTAAAATAATGAACTTGACTTTTAATGCTTAAATAGTTGAACTTCAACAAATAACTTGAAATTGTAAAACACAAAACTCTTTAGAAAAGGAGAATCAAAAGGGAAGAATCTGTTATGATCACAGTCATTTTTCATAGGGGTTTTATATCAATGATTTAAATCCAGAAATCCTGCACTCAACCACAGTCTACAGATATGACCATTTTGAGGGGCACCTCCATGATGTTTCCCTGAATTCCCCCAGATAGAAATTTCTACAGTTATTTTCTTTCGGTAATTGTAGCTTCCAGAATAACCTCAGGTCATTGAAACAGCTAGCTCCACAAACAACCAACCATAAGCCAAATTACATCATGAAAGTTCATCCTCTAGCTGTGAAGATATGACTTTAGGATACTAGAGGGCAAGAGTTGAATCAGTATCTGAGGTCTCTCTGTGGTGAAAGGAATGCACCATAGAATTTTTATTGAACCACACTTATTAGCAATTGGTGTCACCACTTGGTTCTCTTCATCCTCTCCTGACTCCTGGAATTCTTCTAAAGACTCCAGTATATATTGTGTGACTGTAGATTGTTCACATTTGTTTTTAACAATAAACATTAGTTTGATCACCTACTCAGTACAAAACTTCCAGTGTTCTATGACCACTGTCTCCATCAGGATCCACTCAGGAGATGAAAACATACCAGCTATTGAATAGGGAGATTATAATATAAAGAATCATCAACCAAGTATAAAGTTGCGAACTTACCTAACTTCCAGTTTCATCTTTTCCTAAGAAAAGAAAACACTAATGTATCATGGAGGCAGCAACTGTAGGAAACAGACACCATCTTTCTGGGTGAAAGAACAAAGGAGAAGGTAGATTTTTTTTTAATTTAGAGATTTAGAGCAGGGGTCCTACAGGGCTGAAACTCAGACTTTTGAACCAAGTTTCCTGATTTAGGTGTTCAATGGATACTGATGTCTCTGAACTTAGAAGAGGGGCTCCAAGGGGTGGGACCCAAACTCAGCAGACAGGATACTATTGTGGATGCTCATGATTGTAGCACCACAAGGCTTGCTTCATAAGTGTTAAAAATCAGCAGCTGAACATAGGAGAGAACTACTACTGTCAGTTTACAGCACTGCTAAGGTGCAGCAAACAGGAACTGCCCAGCTCAAACGCAGGAAGTCCACAGGGAGTAAACAGGAAGGAGCAAGTCACTTCTGTCTCTTCCAGTCTTACAATTCCCTTCCCGCACCCCTATGGGCAGAACCTAACAGGAAGTCAGGTAACAAGGCAAAATAAAGTTTGTCAGCCATGGAGTCCTAACCTAGGCATTGTTGTTCATTGTAATATTTTTGAGAGAAAGATTTGGACCACTTCCATCATGTATGATTACATGAATGTTGTGAAAATGGTGTGAATCTACATCGTGTACAACCATAGAAATGAAAAGTTGTACCCCATTTGTTTCAATGAATCAAAATGCAGTCTGTAAAACTAAAAAAAACTTAAAAAAAAAAGAAGGGTTAGCTAAACTGTGTTCTGCTTCTGCCTTAGAAGAAAAGGAAAAGGATTCAATAAAATTAAAAATCAAAGCAGTTACAGAAGGGTGTTTGCAGCAAAAGAAAATAGCTTAGTAATTGGTACAACCATCCACAGAAAATTCCTTATTCAAGATTATGGTTAAACTGTGGTAAATGGCTAAAATACTTTTGTTGTTTAATAGCTTACTAAGAAGAAATATAACAACCTCATGGTTTCAATAACAGAGAAAAACACAAGAATTCAGATTGTAATTGCAGTTCATTCTATAATACTAGAAGATATACTATGCATCTGAATGTCTACTTCTGACTTTTGTTTGAGGAATAATGAGACGATCTACAGCTTCTAAGAGTAAAAGGAAGTAGAGTAAATTTGACAAATACTTAAAAGACTAGGAGTTTTGTCCTCTGGCTGGGTATGAAGGTCTATACCATACCAAAAAATAAAAAAAATAATAAAATAAATTTTAAAAAATAAAATAAATTAAAAAAACCCTAATCTAAAGTGATGTTCGTAAACTACATCTGCTCCAAATTGCCTTCCCTCACCTAACATTTCTTTCTTACCCAATACATACTAAACAAAAACTACAACTTTTTACTTCCATCTATACACAAAAAACAAAACAAACAAAATAAACCTGGTCTTGACCAGTGTGTGGACACATACACTACTCTCCTTTTGGTGAGAACTTAACTCATATTTCCATGCAGGAAGGCAGTTTGCCTATATGCATCTTAATTCTCTGAAGTATGCTTTATTCTTTACACAGAAAACTCATTTCTAAAAATTTAGTCAAGGAGATAATCACATGAGCATAAAATAAATTTAGCCTAAAATTGTTCTTATCAGTGTTATTTAGAAGAAAGTAGAACTGAAACCAAGCCTAAAAGTTTATCCAGAGAACCTGGGTAAGTCAATTTTATAAGTAAAGAAGCACTATGCAGTTAATAAACATGGAAGATAGCTAGGCATATATTTATACAGGAAGAGCAAGTGATAGAGCCTTTGTTCTCTCAAAAATATTTCCTGATTCCCTACATTGGCCAATGAATCAAACCCTGACAAGATTCTTGCTTATGAAAAGTTGTTAATGTACAGCTGTTTATATATGTTCATATGAACACACACTTGCACATGCACACATACAGTCTGCTGAGATCTCAAAATACTTGTGTTTTTAAAATTTTTAAATTCATTATTATGTGTTTTGGTTGTTAATGGACTTTTATTTTATTTATTTTTATGTGGTGCTGAGAATTGAACCCAGTGCATCACACAAGCTAGGCGAGTGCTCTACTCCTCAGCTACATCCCCAGCTGGAGATTTTAGAAAATTTGAGTTATTAGCTCAAAAACTGTTCATCTCTCGGTGGTAGACTATCACTGATTTTTATTTCTTTTTTAAATTTATTTTAGTTGTAGATGGACACAATATCTTTATTTTATTTATTTATTTTTACATGGTGCTGAGGATTGAACTCAGTGCCTCACATATGCTAACCAAGTGCTCTACTACTGAGCTACAACCCCAGCCCCCTGATTTTTATTGTGGTCTTTGTATTTTTTTTTTATATAATATATAAACATGAAATTATCTTTACAAAAACAAGTTAGCCATTTAAAAAATTCTACACTTATTCAAAATCTGGAGCAAAAGCTCTAAAACTCTCATCACTAAACCTTGAGTTATCAGTTAAATGTGAAATCTCTTTCTCTCAGGATTACTTTATTGTTTGATTTATGTCATTCTTGGGGAATTTACATTCTGTTCTGAATTATAGTTAGTTTTGTAGTTGTCTCCCCTTGTGAGATTACAAGTATCTTTGAAGAATAGTGACACCATCAAGTGTAACTTTGCATCCCTTAAAACATTTAATATAGAGCTTTGCATGTACCCTGTGTTCAATAAATAATGTGTTGCGTTTCTAATTTCACTCACCATCAAATTGCATTGGGCATTAATCAGGGTGACTGCTTTGCCTGCAGACTTTATAGGTTATCATGTACTACCTATAGCCTGTGTTGAAGAGCAGCCATAAAGAGCTGTTTTGTAATATATAAGCCCAATTCTCCAGACACAGCTGACTGTACTGAGGGTGGACACTTGACTGAAATGCAGCCATTCCACAGCCTGGAATAAAAAATTGACCAATAACCTATTCACAAAAGAAAAAAAATCAAAGGGATTCCTTAACCTATGAAATCATCCTCAGCTTTATTAGTAATAGTGAAAATGCAAGTTTAAAAAAAGAGAGAGAGAGAAAGAAAAGAAAAAAGAACCCTGAGCTTTTACCTATGACTTTTTTTAAATAAGAAGAGTGACATTGTCTAGTATTGAAAAGAATAAAGGAAAACATTCCCACCCATGGGGGAAATCTTAAATTTTTAAGGCAATTTAATAGCCTTTGTCATCATGACATTGTGCTCACCACGGGAATGAGTTATCCTGGGCCTGATATTCTGCAGAAACATTCAGATATGCACAGAGATGAGACAAGGATGTTCACTGTAATGTTTATAAGAGAAAGATTTGAATCATTTCCATCATTAGGAGAGAAGAATTAGGCAAATTATGTTCTATCTGTACCTTAGGAAAAAAAAGGGAAAGTATTCAGTAAAATTAAATCCAACCCAATATCCTCACTATGTACTACAGTGCCATATCATCTGGCCCCTGACTCTGAAGTCATCTCCTCTGTCTCTCTGTCACGTAGACTATTTTGAGAGTCATGAGCATTTGCACTTGCTTAGTCCTCTGCTTACATACAGTTTTCTCCAAACATTCTCATGGTTGACTTGTTCTCTCCAGGGTTCCTGCTGAAATGTCATCCTCACAGAGGTCTATCTGCTCATCCTCTACATTTTATCCCTCTTCATTTTAGTTCCCGGACACCACCACCGCTACGTTGTTAAGTAT
Organism: Sciurus carolinensis; assembly: GCF_902686445.1. Classification (NCBI taxonomy): domain Eukaryota; kingdom Metazoa; phylum Chordata; class Mammalia; order Rodentia; family Sciuridae; genus Sciurus; species Sciurus carolinensis. The sequence goes on from NC_062221.1 coordinate 114,085,150, forward strand.
TGAGCTGCATATTATTTCTACCATCCATGTCCTTCGCTAGCACCAAAACTTTTATGGCCAAGGAATTGACCTGTTGGTCATTACCAATACATAATGCCTAGAATAATAATTTATAAAGAATAAACGTATTAGATTAATTCACTAATGATTTAATAGGATGTGGTAGAATTGTATTTTTTAACATAGAAAGATAAATAAGCTTGGGGTTGTGATATAGTCAGTGGTAAAGACACACTTAGCATGCAGGAAGTCCTGAGTTCAATCTTCATACCCAAAAGAATGAAGACAGGAAGGAGGAAGAGAAAGAAAGAAGTGTAAGCTACACTGTTGTTGAAAACAAAAACAGTATGGTTACATTTATGTTAAGGATACTTGTGCTTGTTTATATGTATCTGAATGTACATGTGGGGCTTGTGTTTGATACACAAATACATGTAAATATCTAGGCAAAGAACTAAAATTATATACATTTATTTGTTTATTTTTACAGACTATTTTGACTCATTGTGCTACATTACATTTTTACCTCTACTTAGTACCATTCCTTGCTTTCCACAGATGTGGTACATTACATTTTTACCTTTGCTTAGTATCATGTCTGTGAGAAGCAAGGAAATGGAACTTTGGCATTTTACTCTTCATACTTCTGTATTCATTTAATATTATTATGAGAATAGTGTTGTATACTTCTATGAAAGCAAAACAAAAGGAAGAAAATAACCAATAATAATAGATGACATATAAAAAATCTTTTAACAGAAAACACTGTATAAGATGTATTAACTCGTTTAATCATTGCAACAACCTTGGAGGATATTTACCATTATTATTATTGCCATTAGCAAAGACACAAAAGGAAGAGAAGAGTTAAGTAACTTACTCAAAATAAAATAACCTCTGGGTGACAGAACCAAGGAAGGAAATGAGAAGGCAAAGAGGGAGGAAGGAAGGATGGAAAAACAAAGGATTCATTCACCAATTGACATTCAGAAGCCTAATTGTGGCAAGAAATAGTGATTCAAACTGTCAGTTCCCACCATGCAAATTTGCAATTTATTTGAAAGAGAATGAAGGTAAGGAAGAATTTCACCTCCTGTCCTGAGGTGCTTGGTCTCTTCCCAAGACTACTTGGCCAGATGGTTCAGCTTTTGCTCGATATCTGACAAAAACTCTGTGGCTCACAAGGACTTGAGGGAGGCTCTGTTCTTTGCCGAAATCACATAAATTTCACATTAGAAAATATGTTGTTGACCTACAGAAATAATGCCCCATGTTAGAAAAGATCACTTGCTCCTTAGTCTGTTAAAGAAGAGAAATAGTCGAATTAAGCTCAGTATTGGTTAACAAAGCATAAACATTTTAGAAATTTTCCAAAGGATCACCAAAAAAACGATGTGTTTCTGTTTGTGCATTTTAACTATGCACTGATGCCTCTTTTTTTTTCCTTTTTTTTTTTTCCTTTCTTTTGTTTTCTTCCTTTTTTTCATATGCTTGCATGATTGGTCATTTGCTACTTTTAATTCTGTAGTTAAGTTTCACCTAATTGAGTGAATTTAAGTTTTATTTTAAAAGACAAAGAATCAGCAAGAACAGTATGAGAGTAGACAGAACAGATGTGCCTCATGTTAAATTAAAACCTTTCTTCCTTCTGAACTTCCTTACTCAACACTTCAGTGTATCATGATAGATTTCATTATGCACTGTAGTTTATTTTCTTTAGAGTTTCTCCATGTGATGAAGGAGAGATTATGGGCAAGCATTTCAGATACACATGGTACTAGGTCTCCTTTTATTAAAATAACAAAGCCTTTATTTCTTCAAAGCAAATATGGAATTGTGCCTGTAATCCTACTATCAACTTGAAGGATTAATTTGAGATGTGAGATTGATCAATGTAGTTATATTCTAATTACAAACGCTGTTAAGTCTACCCTTAAATGAACCCTAAAATGTTCCTGCCGTCCAACTATGGGCATTACATATCAGAGAACACCAGTTTACTCACAATTTTAAGATTACCTTGTGGTTTTTCTGCTTCAGAGAATGAGGTTTATTAGTTGTGATGCAGGATTCGACTGAGCATATATGATTACAATTGTGTAAGAGGCAAAGCTTGGCTTTCAAAGTTCAAAGTGTCTACAAAGCAGAACCTGCTCTTTTTACAAAGGCAAGTGAAAAATAAAAACTAAGGTATCGTATCTCATTTGTAGATTTTGTTCCTTCTTTTGAAAGAGACTGAAAGAGTAGGTCATGCTGTTCTATTAAAGCATATTCCCTTTTACACTTCGGCAAAGATAGGATTTAAGAGTGTGCTCATCATGAGAGCCTTGCTTTTTATGCTGTGAGCTATTGAAATATGAATACACCACTAATTCTTTGCAACTACCAAACTGTAAATCAAACATGCCACTTAGTAAATGACCCTTATTCTTCATTTCTATTCCTTACTAAAGATTACTAGCTATTTGTGGGAACTACAAGAAAACAGAAAATTTCGAGAAAAACGCTTTAACCTATCATTCCCCTAAGGCAATTTGAGTCCTTTGAAGCTGTCTCTCTGTACTGAAACAAACAACTCGTTGAAAGGTGAAAATTTCAGTCCAACAATTTTCATGGAGTTTGTGTTTTCATTCCTTCCATAGATACTAAGTAACGGATTTTTTTTTCCTCACTGAATTTCCCAGTTGTTTTCATGATAGGTAATTAGATACAAAAAAACATTAAGAAATGCAATGATCTCACAAAGTGATAAATTATGAAGATAATTATTGAAAAAAGTTAACTGAGCAGTAACATTTAAAAAGTTATTTCAGGAGCTGGGTTGTGGCTTAGTGGTAGAGCACTTGCCTAGTAAATGTGAGGCACTGGATTCAATTCTCAGCATTACATATAAATAAATGAATAAAATAAAGTTCTATCAACATCTAAAAACAATTTTCTTTAAAAAAAAGTTAATTCAGCCCAACCATAATAATAACAACTCTCATTTGCTGAATATTTTCTAGGTATCAGCCACTTATCAGAACTTTGCATCTCTGGCCAACTCAGAGCTAAGCACCTACTGGATTTAGCAGCAAGCTAATCATTGTTGTTTGCCACGATCAGTTTAAGAAGAATGGAGGTGGCAGCCAGATTCCAATGCATTGAGGAAGAATGTTACCCATGAAGGGGAAAAAAAGAGATCCAGCAGAAATGGAAACATGGACTCTAAGGAGGGAAGTTTTTTAAAATAAGAGAACAGAATATGTAGAAACAAACCTGGAATAGCACTTTGAAGGTACAGGAGAGAGATGAGATAAATTCCTGAGCAAGGCAACAGAGGCAATGAAAGAGGAGGAGGGTTTCTAGAGAATACATCCCTTCCATGTTCTAGATTCCATCAACTCTACTGCACATTTATCCTGGGTGGCCCATCAGCACCTCAAACTCAGCATTTCTACCCCCATTTCCAAACCTGCTCCTCTGCCTCTGCTTCCTCTCTTAGCTAATGGTACCATTATCCACCTATATTTCCAAATCAAAATCTGGACATGATGCTGAATCATGCATTTTCCTATCTTTACATCCTATCATCAAGTTGTGTCCATTTTACACTTTTAAAATTTGATAAATTACTTCTTCGAAAGGTCTTTCCCTGCATATTCAAAATATGAACACCCAGACCAGATGATATGATCTGAGTGTGTCTCCAGAGGATCATGCGTTAAATGCTTGGTCCTCAGTGTGGTATTGTTAAGAGACGGAGGAACCTTTAAGAGGTGCAACCCAATGGGAGGTAATTAGTTCTTTGGGGATGCCACCCACAGAAGGGATTAGGGTAGTTCTACTGGGACCCTGTTCTTCCCATGAGAACATGTCGTTATGAAAAGAACAAGACTGGCCTCCCTCCAAATCCCTCTGGCTTCCTGTCTCACCATGTAATTCCCTTGTGTGCATGCTCACACTGTGATGCCATCTATAATGTTGTAATGTAGCCAGAAGGCTCTCACCAGAGCCAAACAACAGCCTTGCACATCTAGATCTGTGAGCTAAGCAACCCTCAATTCTTTACAACTTATTCCCTTGAGTATTTTATTAGGGCAACAGAAAATAGACTAAAACACAAGATTCAGTGACTGGTGATATCGATTCCAACTTAGAGGGATTTTAATAGAAAAAAATAACTATACAGACAAAGAAAGAACTGAGGTGTTGAGGCAAATGAGAAAATAATAAGAGCAGAAGCAAACTACCACCTCCAGAGTCTGAAGAACAACAGGAAGTGGTGGGTTACCAACGTCAGCAGTGTACGGGTTAACATTTAGCACCCAGCTCTTGGAGGAAAAACAAAACCTGTTTGCCAATTATCACGGTGTAAATATCCCACCATGGCTGATTTCAAGATTCCAACTCTCCTAGCCAATGGTACCATTATATAAAGAGTTGGGAAGAGATGCACGTATTCGACTTTATGAGTGGCAACCAGAAACAAGAAGCTGGGCCTATCAAGCAGAATTTGGAAGCATGGCAGACAGGTAGCTATTTCTAAAGATGCTGCCTGACCAGAGCAAGAGGACAATTTGTTGGTTCCTCCAATTATCTTACCTGCCATTGTATCTTTGTTGTCTTACTTTGGTCCAAACCATCCAAAATCCTACTGAGCCTGGGAAATGCAGCCTGAAGGTTCAGATCTCCTGAGACATAGGACAGAGATGGAAGAAAACAAGGAAAAGATCCAAGAACAGATGGATAAAGACTGCAGCACACACCCAAGCTCCTGGAGCACTTCTGACTCCATTATAACTCATCTATAAACTCCAGGAGGACTGTGACGATGACACAGCCCAGAGTCTGGCATTCATTAAGCATCAATAAATATTTTACAGAATCAATGAATGATTTATTAGCAAATATAATGTCAGCATTTAATAATCAAAAATCTGTGCTTCTTTGTGTATATATGCCTTCCTATCAAATCACCACACTTATTGATATAGTGGAGCTACAACTTGGCAAAATAGCATGAAAATGTATTAGGCTACTAGACTTTTAAAATAATTCCAATTGTGCCTTAGTCCTTTGATCCCATCCTATACAGCTTGTTGGAAACCTGAAAGCTTTTATTTGATTTAAAGCCTCTTGTAATTTACAAATCTCCAAATTATTTACAAATTGACATTTTTAAGAATCATCCCTAACCTGGTATGTTCTACAAGTTTTCCTCTCCATCTGGGCATAAGCTGTTCCTCTGGCAACTCCATTTAAAATATTCATCTCTATTGCTAGTTCCTGCCAATGGGCAAACTGTTTCAATTTTCACCAGTCCTCTCTCTGGTCCAACTTCTATTTTGAGCCACATGCACTAGAGTATTCCATTTGAAGGACTGTCAGTAGTAGAATTTTCCTGTGGATCTTATCCCAGTGTTGCCTCTTCTTCATGTGACTGCCTTTGTTCAAATATATTTTTAGATTGATTTGTAAATCTTGTGTAAGATAAACAAAGTCATTAGTTAAAGTGATAAGCACAGATTTTAATCAGTAATATACTATTGTAATAGAAAAAGAATTCAGCATGAACTGAATCCACCTTTGATTTGCACAGAGGTGGCAGGCATTTTAGAGGGGGGAATGAGAGGACAGGAGGATTGAACAGGGGGTGAATAGAGTCAGAGAAGTAAAAAATTGCAAAAAAAAAAGGAAGGAATTTGGACAAACCCATCTGGGTTTGCTAACTGGCACTTACCAGGTAGGCTGCTACCTTCTGGGGAGGTTGAGAGACAGGGAATTCAGGCCTTGGCTAGAACAAAGAGCACATACTTCTGGCTGCCTTGACTTTTCTCAATCAATCTCCCCAGGGGCAAGCGGGAACAGCAGGGTAGAGCCATCCTAGGGGTGGACTTGATAGGTTCAAAACTGTTATTAATATTTTGTTCAAGTCTTTGCAGACCAAAATTGAGAGCTAGTCAAGGGGAGGATTCAAAGAAGCCTGGCTAGAGTTTGGTCAAGGAAAGAATATCAGTACATTCTTAGTTCACTCTTGCCAGATACCCTATCAGAATATATGGGAAGGAGCTAGGTGTGAGGGCACATAATTAACTCCAGCTAATTGGGAGGCTGAGGAAGGAAGATCTCAAGTTTAAGACCAGCCTGGGCAACTTAGAAAGACACCATCTCAAAATGAAATTTAAAAGCCTGGGACTATCGTTCAGTGGTAGAGCACTTGCCTAGCATGGGCAAAACCATGGGTCTAATCCCAAAGACCATAAAAAAAGGAGGAGGTGGAAGAGAAGGAGGAAGAAGGAAGAAGGGAAGAAGAAAGGTATGAAAAGGTCATTAAAATCAGTGTTTATATTTTTCCACACTTACAGCATGAGTTAGGTGATGGGCTATTTAAACTATTCCTCATGTAAATGTATCCATTGTTCTTCTCATTCTCTACCACCCTAGAGTAGCCAAATGGCAGGTGAAATCTTCCTTACATGCGAGCAATAAAAGGATGTACATTGTGAACACAGAATTTACAAACATCTGTTTTGCTTTATTAACATCCTCAGTGATAAAAATACTCCCCCTCCCGCAAATATTTTGATGATCTAATTCCAACTAATTTCTCTATTGTTTTATTAATATATAGTAAGTTTTACATTAGTACATTTTTAAAATCACTTATCCTTTAACAAATACTCTACTGGGAAGTTAATCTGAGGAAGTCCAAGTCAAATAATTGGCCTTAGTACTTGAGGTCTCAGTGCAGGCTTTCATTTTAAGATTACAGTTAGTGGTTCAGAAAACATTACAGCTCACTTTGGGTACTGTATGTAGCTTTCATTCTTTCAATTGCAGAGTAGATTCAAAATATATAATGATAGCACAATGATTGTTAAGATGAAGAAGCAGAACTTGAATTACTTCAATTTTGTCATTCTATGTAACCAGTTGGAGACATAAAAATGGGAAATGAGGTGAACCAGCCAGACTGATATTTCTATTTGCTAAGTACAAATTTTAGTTTATTCATATTGAATAGTATCTTTAAAAATAGAAAGCATTATTTTTAAATTAGTCATTTTCAAAGTAAAAAAAAGTCAAGAAAACAAAACATCGCATCAGTATAATTAATCACTTAGCTATTACCTAAATTGTATTTTTTACAGACATTTTGGTTTCATTAAAGTTCACTTATTGTAAGAAAATTATTTATGCAGATGTAATAGAACTATGACCAAATGATTCAAGTCCAAACTTGAAAATAGTAATAAAATAGAAATTAAAATGATTGAATGAATAGCTGTGCTTTTACCTATTTGTGGGCTTTGTTATTTTATTTTTGAAATATTATTCAAATTGCATAATTATAATTTTATGTGTGCAAACTTCACTGAAATTCTTTCTTCTCTTTATTTTCTTTCTAGTGATTATTATTATAAGCTACATGTTTCACTTGATAATTATTACTGAAAATAATCTTATATGGGTTGGTATTAGCAGAATTAGATATTTGAGTGTTAAATGCAGTAGGTACACCCCTGCTGCCACTCACCCTGACCCTCTCACCCTCTCACCATCTTCTCTCAGACCACAGAGCTGGCCTCCTATTCCTACTTAAGCTTCTTCCCACTGGGGTACCCTTTCCATCTCTTTTCCATATAGAAATAAGATTGACCTTTTCAAACTACAGATTTAACCACACTCACTCCATATTCTTTAAATTTATGACTTTAAAATGCTCTTGGGATAAAGAAAAATCTTAGGATGGCCTTCAAGACCCTGCAAGGCTGGTTTCTTCCCTATCTACCTTTGTCTTCCCTTCTCCCTGTATCTCACCAATCTCTGGTTGTTCTATCTCACACTGAGTCTTGAGTTTGCAAAGACTCCTCAAAGTCTTTACAAATGTTGTTTTCTTTTCTGGAAAGACTAGTAACTCTGCTTTTTTAACTAGTTATTTCTTATTCATCCTTCAGAGTTCTCACTCAGTGATTCTCTCTTCCAAGATGGCTGACCCAATTTCCCTTCCTTTAGATGAAAACCCAGCCATCACAGCCTCATTTGGCATCTGCGTATCTCTTCCAGCACCAGCCTTGGCTGCATCTTCGCTGGTACTGGATGCTTACAGAGAAATGTTTGTTCTCCTGTTTGCTTGTCATAATGTCTGGGGCCAAATCAAAGAAAGTAAAAAGGCAGAAAAAAGACAGGAAAGAAAAAAATGGTGACAGAGAATGAAAAAAACCTAGACAATCAAACATAACGCCAACATCCAGGCACTGCAATGTTGTTATATAGTATTTGCAAATTGAATGTTTTGCACTTTTATTTGTAAGACTTCTATGACACATTTAGAGAAAATTAATTCATTCAATATTTATTTAGTATAAACTCTCATAGAAATCTCTTCTCCAATAACTCTGTTGCGGGTCCTCATTATACAGATACTGTATTTTGCAAGAAAACAGAAAAACAGTAAAAATGCAAGAAAACACCTGTAAAACAAAGCAAAATTTAAGTGACAAAAACTGAACAAAAGTATTTTCAAATTATATCATAGATGAAGTATTAACATCCTTCTGAAAATGCGAATAAAAGACTAACTACCCTATAAAAATGGGCAAAAGATATGAAAAAAGAACAAATAAAATTTTATTGATAATAAGAAAATGCATTAAAACTACACAGGTGAGATTGACAGAAATCAAAAAGGTTGACAACATACTCTATTGGGTAAATAAATCTCTTTTGTACCTGTTGATGAGAAGAATCTAAATGATACAATCCTAATGGAGGAGAACTTCATAATAACTAATAAAGGTACACATGTATTTACCTTGTGATCTCACCCCATAATGTCCAGAAGTTAAGGGATTTATTTCAAGGATACACCAGGTATTGGAATGTTGTTAAATTCTTTTCAAACTGAATGTTTTTAACTCTACTCTTTTATATCTCTTAGAAATCTCTCAGGGATTGAAGCATACATGGGATGAAAGGTTCAGGGGGGTCCATTCTACCCCCTCTCTGTTTTTATGATAATGTGTAAAAATCCTTGCTGAAAATTAAAAGAAAAAAATTGGCATCTGCTGGCATTTTCTTTGGAACAAAGCAACCACCTGCCTTAGCCTGGGTTTCCATAAAAACAAAGCCTGAGATAAAGATTGCCATGTGACTAGACTCTTCAGGAGTGTGATAGAGGGGTGGTAAGCAGGAAAGAAGAGAGGTTCATTACAAAGATGCATTGTTGGGCCGTGAGAGGCTGCTCAAATGAAGGCATTTCAGGGAAGCCTAGTGAAAGGAACCTCAGGGAAACCCCAGGGCAAAAAATGAGTGGCACATTTGGGGTACCTGAGCCTATGCCCTGTTAGGTTACCTCTGGGACAAGTTGAGCTTGTCCAGAGACAGTCCCTGCGTCTGTGTCTGGACAAAGAAGCGATACAGGGAAAATTTGACGTGGTGCCCTAGAGTTGCATGCTATCCTGGAAAAGGGATTACTAACATTCATAGGTGAGTTAGGGAACTTGCCTTTGATATGGGAGGATGACATGAATCATATGATTACTCTTAGGGATTTTGGTATCAAATGCCCAAAACCCCAAATAGGTAATTACCAACCTCACCAAGATGTACAATTTCCTGAGGAAGGAGTAACACATACTAAAGCTCAGAAATTAGAGATGCTAAGGGTTTAAATACCTGCCAAATCTGTACCAATAAACCAGTTTTAAATGATTTTTAGTGATACAGGCTGAACTTTGTAAATATCTGGCATATGTAAATATAAAATATACTAATGGGGGGAAAGCTTCTTAAAAATGCATATATGTACATAAAATATAATGCAGCATAATCTATGTATGTATATTGATTTTTAGAAGTTTGATACTAAAAACAGAGGGAAAGTAAACTAGCTTCTCAAGTGCCCACAGGACATTAGAGAGACAATGCTAGAATGGGTTTTGAAGTGCCCTTTATTACTCCATGCCACACAGAAGTGAAAACCAAAGTGAACTTTGCATCATAATGAAATCTTTACACAATGCTAAATTTTTGGAATACACTCAAAATCTGTAAGTCCCCAGAGTATGCTCTTCAATCAACATCAGTGATCAGGTTAACTAATGAGTCTGGAATTCACAGCAGATAAACTTTCTATTACCTTTGATCATGCAGGCTGGTTAAAGTTATCTTCTCAAAATGGCCTTCCCACCTGTGTTAGTTTCCTTTTGCTCCTATAACAAATTATCACAAATTGACACACATTATGATAAATTACTGTAAGAACCTTGGTGGTTTCAAGTAACAGAAATTATTTTTTCACTATTCAGAAGTCAGAAGTTCAGAATCCAAGTGTCAGGAAGGCCATGATCCTCCTGAGGCTCTTGGGGAGAATTCATCTCTTGCATCTTCTGGCTTCTGGTGGTTGCTGACAGTCTTTGGCATTACTTGACTCAATTGGGTTGTATTACTTCAGTCTGTCCATCAGTCTTCATGTTGTCCTCTCCTCCGTGCTTGTGCCATTTCTCCCTTGTACCCATTTTTTATAAAGACACTTGTGATGGCATTTAGGGCCCACCCAGATTACCCAGGATTGCCTTCTCATCTCAAGATTCTTAACTCAATCTCATCTACAAAAACGCTTTTTTCAAATAAGGCAACATTTATGGGTTCCACGAATTAGAACCTGATGTCTTTGCCATCACAACTCAGCTTCCTTCAACAATTGCTAATTAATCTATTGAGGTAGTATATGTAATGTTTATTGTGCTGTAGAATAATAATTGAGAAGGAAATTCTGTACCCATATACGCATTCATATCCCCATCCTGAGACTAGCTGTCATGATCTGCACAACAGTTTATTCAGGGGTAACCAGAGCAGTTGATGAGGGGACGGAGAAGAGACAAACAGTTGCACAAATAGAGAAGAAGCCGGGGCTCTGTGGTTCAGCCAACCTCTGATGAATGAAGACTGACTACAAGCAAGCTCAGCACATTTATTATATAGGTTTAAACATCAAAAGTATTTATTGTAAGAAAGTTTCTGCAAAGTACTGAGTGAAGGATAAACTTCTATGTAGCCCAATTATAATTATCAGCTTATGCCCATATATCTCTACCCCCAGGCTGTTGGTGTTTGAACCTGAGGTTAAGAACTGATAAAATTCTGAGAATGGCACAGAATTTCCCTTTGAACAGGGTGTCACCATAGCAACTGGGCAATCTTCAATGGGCACCTTTGAACTGAGTTCTCCAGAGGGGCATCTCCTCTGTCACAGGAGAGTTCCAGACCCATAATTCAGTTGCCACTCCTGACAACTAGCCATATTTTTAAAAAATTATTTGTTCTATTTGGTTATACATAATAGCAGAATGCATTTTGATTCATTGTACACAAATGGGGTACAACTTTTCATTTCTCTGAATGTACACGATGTAGAGTCACTGCATTCATATAATCTTACATGTGTGTATGGTAATGATGTTTGTCACATTCCCCCAGTTTTCCTTCCCCCCACCCCCTTCCCTCTCCTCTTTTCCCTCTACACAATCCAACATTCCCCATTGTTCACTTATACCCTCCCTATAATTTTATTTTTAAGGAAGAAGACAACTCATTTTCTGCAAAGTATCACTAGCATAGTTAAGGATTTGTGGATCATCTGGTCTCTGTCACAACTATTTGATTCTGCCTTTATAGTGTAAAAGCAATCATATACAATACATAAATGAATATGTGTTCTAATAAAACTTTATTTTCAAAATGAAGTACAAGTTGAGTTGTGGCTTGAAAACTGAGGGTTTCTGACTCCTATTATAAGGTCTAGTCTTTTCTTAAAGAAGATGAGAATATTTTTGCATTTCAACCTGTGTTACAGAAACACTTCTGTGTTTATGGATTTGTCCTGAAAAAGAGAAAAGTGGATACACTGTAGCTGAGACAGGAGAAGGCAACCTGTGTCAGGAAAACTTGTGGAGAGAGACACTCCATACATAGGGAGGAGAGGCTCTTCCCAGGGTATGGTAGCTTCCTATGGCTGCTCTAACAAATTTCCACAAACTGCGTGGCTTAAAATGACACAAACTTATCATTTCACAGTTCCGTAAATACAGAAGTACAAGGAAAGTCTCACGGCACTAACATCAAGATGTCAGCAGAACTGTGCTCCTTCTGCAGTCTCAATGGGAAGGTCTGTTTCCTTGATTTCAGCAGCTTCTACAGGCGGTAGAAGCTTGGCTCATGGTCGTGTTCCTCCATCTCCAAAGTCAGTAGCAGCAGCAGCAGTAGCAGCAGATCTAATTCTTCTCACATGGCATCACTCCAACCTACACTTCTGCCTCCCTCTTCTACTTTTGAGGATCCTATGATTGCACTGGGTCCAACCAGAAAATTCAAGATAATCTCCTTATTTTAAGTTGGTTGATTAGCAACCTTAATTATATTTTAATTTCTCTTTCCCATAAATGTAACATAATCATAAGCTTCAGTAGCTGGGATGTAGTATCTTTGCGAGACCATTATTTAGCCTACCACAGGGAGTATGCAAGACATATACTTCCAAGCAGAGCTTAGCAGGTAGTAGAACTTCTGATGGAGATTGAAAGTAAAAATCTGAAGAGGCCAAAAGCTAAAAGCCCTCCCCGGGTTGAAACTACACATTTCTTGTCAAAGAAGAATATGTAAAAGGACATCTGTGGAACCCAACAAGAGTCCCTCTGCAGTTACCAACACTCAGAAACCAATGGAATGAGAAAACAATGGTGGTATTTTGAAGTAAAGATCAGGTGATACCCCTGCTTTCATGGAATAATGTGTATTAAGCTGATTAATTCACATTAAATAAATGTGTTTTAAAGCCCCGTCTAGCTTTTTAGATGAAGGTATGGAGCAAGTGCCAATTGTCCTGGTCAGACAACTAGGAACTCAAACAGGTTACATGTGGCTATAGGAGCAACAGATTTTTTTATACTTCACTGATCTTCCTTCTATCCTAAAGGTATTTGATCACTACCCTTTTTCTTTTTTTACCCTTTCTTTGTTCTAGCTTCTGCATGAGAGAAAATATTTGACTCTCGACTTTCAAAGTCTGACTTATTTCACTTAGCATGGTGTCCTTCAGTTCCATCCATTTCCCAGGTTAATGACAATGTTGTGTTTCTATTATTGAGTAGTTTTTAGAATGCTTTCCCACTTTAAATGTCTTTTTCTACTCTTTCTTTATACCTTCAAACCCTACTCATAGTCAAGGTCATTTGCAAATGTTACTTTTATCATTTTGTCAACATTTCACTCTTTGATACTTCTAAGAGCCTTTTCAGTCATCTCTTTAATTTTCTCTACATAAAATTATTAGTCTTATCTAAACTTCCTTAAGTCTGTTTTTTAAAGTATATACTATAAGACTACAGTATCATCTGTATATTCCTTAGCAAAAAGATATTTGCAATAGGACAGTCATTTTCTTCCAAAACTCTGGTTATTGCTATAGGAAAATTAAGTAAAAAGAAAATACGTTAGAAGAGCTGATATTAAAATCGTGAATTTTGAACTTAGTAATTGAAGAGATGACTTAACTTCCCCAAGTCTGGTACTATATGTACATAATGGGGATCAAAATATCTGCTTTATTAATTGTGAGACTTAAATGATTAATTAAGTACCAATATGGTACACACATACCATCAACTGTTTAAATTTTAACTTTTAATATTTGTAAAGCTATTATTTTCATTGCCCCTAAAATATTTTAGGCTGAAGGACTTTGTACAAAAAACAAACAAACAAACAAAAAAAACACAGAAGTAGAAAGACAACTCTCTGGACTTCCCCTTTTATCTGGGAAGTAGGTCATAAAACCTGGTAAGGATTTCCTGACTTCCTTCTGAAGCAAGCAACAAGATCTTCATTTGAGAGGAATCCTCCCTGCACACAGACGAAAGGGATGCCCTTATTTCTGAAGACACTGGGACAGAGGGAAGAATCTGAAGCTTACTACATTCCTCAGTTTGATACAATGAAGTTACACTTCTCTTCCTATCATACTTCTCTACCTCTGAGTCCTTCTTCATCAAGCCTAGCTTTAAAAGTACACAGGTGCCTGTTTCCTTGGGTCTTCATTTCCTAATGAAGTCTTCTATGTCACATAAAATTTATTAAATAAATGTGGATGTTTTCCTCTTGTTCATCTGTCTTGTCAGCCATGAACCTCACTCTATTTCCTTCCTTCTATTCCATTTATGTATGTTTACACCTGTTCTATCACCTAATCTACATTCATCCTTTAATTCACATATTACCTCACTTTCCTGGTTTTTCACACTTTTAAGGGATTGAAATATCAAAATATGAAGTTCTTAAAAGCTATTAAAAATGAGGGATTCAGTTCAGTGGGAGTTTGTGGCAGTTGGCCTTAAATTTACTGCACTGTCTCTGCTAGGGCCTGCAGTCTTCCTCCTTTGAAATACCATTGAAGACTGCTGGAGCAGTTCAAAGTATTTGTGTGGCAGGGGCCATATTTGTCAATCTCCCCAGGACCTCAGAAAGGTCAGACTCCACAGGGGCACAGTTCTCTTTGCAGACACTGAAACATCTTCGAAAATTTCCATAGTTTATTTTCTGTCCTGCTTGCCTGTATCCTCTTTCATCCCAACTTTATACTTTATTATGCAATTTAGGTTTCTTTTTCCTTTTCATAGAAAAGAGATCCCTCTAGTGGTTTGAGTGAGTCTCAGTCTTTCAGGGGCCAAATGAGAACCAGGAAAGAGAACTCCTTTAATTTCTAAGAGCTGGGAAATGTTGATGAGCTGGGAGGAGAAAGAAGTGAACTGTAATAATAGGAGACGTGAGGAAACCTGGCTGAATGGGGCTCAGACAAGTCTGGGCTATGCTGGAAGCAGCCAAAGAATTTTATGAACCTTTAGAGACTTGTTAGATCCTTGCCACTGATTTATCAGGATCTTTCTGATTATCATTTATGATTTATTACCATTTTCTCATTCTTGTTATTTCAGCTCATTTCTCTCCTATCTGCATTGCTTTGGGTGAAAGCAAATTCTCTACATACAGATGCCAAATCTTCATACATCTACCCGTGCATAATTCTATACGGAAGTAATTAGGGAAAAAAGAGTTGGTTATCATCCTTATGTTGGTATATTAAAAAAAAAAAGAGTCATGAAAATACATTTGCATTCTGGCTTTGTGACTTTTATCTCATTAGATTGAAAGAAGAGGGTCATTTTTTCTCTCTTTAATTCTAATGAAGCAGCTGGAAAGATAAAAAAAAATCATTGTGCAAAGTCAAAAACCAAAGAGGAATGCTAGCCACCTGAAATAATTCACATTTTAAAAAATGATACCTGAGGTTTAGTTGGATAAAGAAGTCTGCCTATATTCCAATTACAATTTAACCAATAATTCCACTGCAGATAATTGCCAAAATAATTAATATATTTGCCTTTGAAGGGTTGGTTGGTTAAACCTGAGCATGTGCTTTGTCCATCAATAGCCAAATGGAAGATCTTAAGAATATATGACAATCCAAAACCCTGGGGCCAGTTCCTAAACTGATGCTGGTCTATTTGCCCAAAAAGGAAAATCTCCCATGTTCAGGAGGCCTTTGTGTAGCAGCTGAGTCGCTTCAAATGTCCCAGAGAAAATGGGACTGAACATTGTTCATGCAAATTGCCACTTATCTAAAAACTACAGTTGCTGGTTACAAAGCATTGTTTAGATACCGTGGCAATAAATCATTTTTGTGAGTTAATGTGTTGAAACATATATAGTCCTTCAATACAAGTAATCAACGATAATGATGTTTTTTTGTTTCACTTCAAACTGCTGGTCCCTGGGAAATCTAGAAAACAAAATGTTTCAATGTCACAGCATATTATGTGTTTCAGAAATTCCCACTTCTCCCTCTTCAGTTCATGCCGAATGAATAAAAATGCAGTCAGTAAATGGAAGAGGCTAATTGAAAAGGAAACTGGATAATTCTTGAACCAGGTAATCTGTTAGAGGTACCAGAATGTGTCATCCCAAAATGGTGAATGGATTATTTTGAGCTAAAGCCATTGAGAATCAGCAGTAGTAGGAAAAGCTCTAAATCAATGCACAAGTCTTTTAGGACTGAGGTGACAGGAACCAAGAACAAAGACCTAATACATTTATATTATACCACATTTACTATGTATCACTCCCAGTGATTCTCTTTGTCTGCTTGAACTCTTACTGATATAGTGCCCACTATTTACCTAGTACTACATCCGAAGGTGGAAATTAGTAAGTCAGACAAATAAAAAAAAAAGACTATATTAACTTCCAAGAACTGCCATAACAAAAATACCACAGACTGAGTGGCTTAAACAACAGACATATTTTTCGAAGGTTTGGTAGACTGTTTGTCCAAGATCTAGGTGTCTGTAGTTTAAATTTCTCTTGAGATCTTTCTTCTTGGATTATGGATGCTTACCTTCTTACTTTGTTCTTAGATGGCTCTTTCTCTGGGTGCATGCATCCCTGTATCTTTTCTTCTTCTTAATAGAACACCAGTTCTTGTGTATTAGGATCCTATCCTATGACCTAGTTAGCTTTAATTACCTCTTTAAAAGTCCTGTGTTCAGATACAGTTATGTTGGAGGTTAGGACTTCAAGATATGAATGTTGGGTGGACATAATTCATTTCGTAACAAAACAAACTAATGAATAAGAAATTTCAATCGCATGTGAAAAGTGCTAGGTGTAATTACAGAATGTCATGGAAGGCAATTAAGATGAGCACATAGCACAGTTCTGGAGTTGGAGATTCAGAAAGTGAGCAATTATATCATGCATCATCCAAGCTGAGACACTCGTGACAAGCAATTAGCACATACTACCTGATCTTCACTGAACATGATCAAAAACAGTCCCAGAGCAGTCAGGAGACAGGCAACCTGTAAGAGAAGGCTTCCTGGAGGAAATAACATCTAAACTGGGACCTAAAGGAGGAATACAAGTTAAGAAGACAAAGGTGGAAGAAAAAGGAGTATACTGCAGTCATCAAGCAGAAAGTCCTCAATAAGCAAAAGACAATAAACTGGAGAAACAATGGCATTTGGGAGGAACTGCAAAAGTGACTGCAGGTCAGCAAAGGCAACATGGCCAAGTAAGAAGCAAGTTAAGTAGGATGCTGACGATAATGACTTCCTTAGGGAGCTTGCCCTTGGTTCTGATTGCAGGTGTAGGGCCCTTTAAAAATTTTAATCACAGAGATGGCATAATTTCACTTGTGTTTTCAAAATAGCATGAAAGAATTAGACCCAAAGAGCAGACTCCCTCAATTTCTAGATAATTTCCCCCAGATATCTTTCTTCTGCCAGGAACAAATAGATACTGCTTTAAAGACTCAACAGGTAATAACCTTGGGAATCTATAAGAAACTCTCATCTTCCAAACAAAATTATGGAGTATTTGCATAAAAATAGAACTCAAATAGAAGCACATAAACAAAGGTACCCCAGTCCAACATATGAACAAGAAAGAACAATTGCAGTAAGGGAAGAACCAAGGGCCCACCAGCCCTGGCAGAAAAGTTAGGGGACAGTCCTAGTGTGGAATGCCAAGGGACTCTACTTAGAGTAGCTGAGCAGGTCAGCAGTGCTGCCCCCACCCCCAACATCTGGAGGGAATAAGCATCAACTTCAAAAGGCTCTCACTGGCCATAGATGGGAGACACTGAGTGATAATAACTAGGATTGGTTAAAACGTTTCAAATACATCTCAGTCTGTAAGTCCATAATTATACCAACTGGTTGCCACAGAGCAATACCAATAATTTATTTCAAAACTGTTAAAGAGAAAGAATTAAAGATCTATCCTGTCTTTCCTATATGAATTATACCATAGGGTAACCACTCCTAGATAAGTGGTTTGTTCATAGAAGTACTCCAACTAATAAATGAGGAAGGAATGATTTAGTTAGTGTATCACCATTTTGCATCTACAAGTGAGTAAATGAAGATAGGTATTGATCAGCAATAGCTGCTAAAACCACAAAGAAAAACCAATAGACTTTATGTGCTCCTGATAGAACATAATGCTCCATATGAATTAGATTTGCCAAAAAATGTTGAACCTGAATCTAATAAAACATCTAATCAAATCTCCTGACCAATTACTAATATACAGGAAATTTAGAATCACATGGGTTACAATCAGCAGACTTGACAAGACAAATGACCTGTTTTTCTTAAATTACTAAATAAAAAGAAATGGAAAAAGGCTACAGATTAGAAGAACATTCAGGGACATACCTATCAATCACAATGTGTGGAACTTATGTTTATATCCTGATTCAAAGAAATAAACTATAAACACAAATTGTGATATTTATACCAAAAGTTGGATACCTAAATATTTTCAGAATATAAAATGACTGAATATTTTGAGTCTGAGACAAAGCAGGAGCTACATACATAAGCTCAAAGCTCCTGACAGAAGTCTGGACTAGGTATATGAATATGGGCATTGGAATCATCTACAGATATTTGCTGAACATAGAGGATTTGATGGGATACAAAGCTGTGTTTGAAGCCAGGGCATTACTTGGATGTGGGGCCGGACAATTCTGGTATTGCAGGATATTTTGGTGCCTCTTTATTCGTTATCCAACCAGATGCCAGTGGCATTCACCCACTTAGTTGTTACAACCAAAATTATCTTCAGATATTACCCAGTACCCTTGGGGGTAAGGGACAAAGTTACTCCCAGGTGAGAACCTGAGTTAAATGAGAAGAGGGTGAAAAAAGGAATCCTCACTCCCCACCATATGGACCTGCAATTCAATTACAACTTGATCACTCACTGTAAGTGTCTCTCAGGTCTTGGTTTTCTCATCTATAAAATAAAACTATTCTATTTTTAAATATGTAGTCATTGCCCGTAGATAAATATTGAAACACTTCTTAAAAGGAGAATATGCTCAAAGTGCCTGCCTTTATGAGTATCATTCCATTGGTTTTTGCTATAGTTTGGCTCTTAAATGTCCCCTAAACACCATGGATTCAAGGCTTGATTCCCAGTGTGGCACTAGAGGGAGGTGGTGGAAACCTTAATCAGTGGGTCTAGTAGAAGTCTTCTAATCATTGGAGGTGTGTCCTTGAAGGGGACATTGGGTCTCAGTCCCTTCCTCCTCTCTTTCACTTCCCCATCATGAGGTGAGTGGTTTTGCCATGTCCCCCTGACATAACATGCCATGGGACCAAAGCAAGAGGGCCAACAGACTGTAGACTGAACCCTCTAATTCTGTAAGTCAAAATAAACCTTTCCTCTGTATAAACTGACTCTCTGAGGTATATATGATAGTGGTGGAATCTGCCGAACATCGCTTCCTTCATCGTCTCTTCTCCCTCAAAGCTCTTGGTCCAGTTTAGCTCCACGAAACTCCCCAACAACTTCTGGTTGTCATCTCTCTCTTTAAAAACCTGGATCTTTGACTTTGGGGCTACAGCACTAAAGCAATCCTCTAGTCTCACTCTTTCCCCAAACCTCCACATGAAGGTAGTTTGCATTACACAAACATGCAAACAAAAGATGCTATGTTCTTCACAGAGTCAAGATCAGACCCCAGTATGAGTTCTTTCAATCTAATTAGTAAGTGACAAAACTTCAGTGGAACTTTTTGTATATAAAACTAGAGAAAAATGTACATTCTCAGTGGATGAGTATGTCTGGCAAACAACTCTGACATAAATGAGGCTCCATCTCTTACAGATAAAAAGGGGTCTGGACTTCTGTTTTTCCTCTATTTGCCCAACATAATTTCCTTCTAGCAATCACCAACCCTTATTTTTTTATTTTTTTTTTTATTTTTTTACGTTTACATAGGGTAATGATGTTTATTTTTTTTCCCTTCTCCCCCACCCCTCCCACCCTTTTCCCTTTATACAGTCCTTCTTTCCTTCATTCTTACCACTCTCCTTAGCCTAACTCTAAACCTAACCCTAAACCTAATGCTAACCCCTCCCACCCCCATTATATGTCCTCATCCGCTTATCAGCGAGATCATTCGTCCTTTAGTTTTTTGAGATTGGCTTATCTCACTTAGCATGATATTCTCCAATTTCGACCATTTGCCTACAAATGCCATAATTTTATCATTCTTCATTGCGGAGTAATATTCCATTGTATAAATATGCCACAGTTTCTTTATCCATTCATCAACTGAAGGGCATCTAGGTTGGTTCCACAATCTGGCTATGGTGAATTGAGCAGCAATGAACATTGATGTGGCTGTATCTCTGTAGTATGCTGATTTTAAGTCCTTTGGGTATAGACCAAGGAGTGGGATAGCTGGGTCAAATGGTGTTTCCATTCCAAGCTTTCTGAGGAATCTCCACACTGCTTTCCAGAGTGGCTGCACTAATTTGCAACCCCACCAGCAATGTATGAGTGTTCTTTTTTCACCACATCCTCGCCAACACCTATTGTTGCTTGTATTCTTGATAATCGCCATTCTAATTGGGGTGAGATGAAATCTTAGGGTAGTTTTGATTTGCATTTCCCTTATTACTAGGGATGTTGAACATTTTTTCATATATCTGTTGATTACTTGTACATCTTCTTCTGTGAAGTGTCTGTTCATTTCCTTAGCCCATTTGTTGATTGGATTATTTGTATTCTTCGTGTAGAGTTTTTTGAGTTCTTTATAGATTCTGGAAATTAGCGCTCTATCTGAGGTATGGTTGGCAAAAATATTCTCCCACTCTGTAGGCTCTCTCTTCACATTTCTGATAGTTTCCTTTGCTGAGAGAAAACTTTTTAGTTTGAATCTATCCCAGTTGTTGATTCTTGCTTTTATTTCTTTTGCTATGGGAGTCCTGTTAAGGAAGTCTGATCCTAAGCCAACAAGTTGAAGATTTGTACCTACTTTTTCTTCTATAAGATGCAGGGTCTCTGGTCTGATTCCAAGGTCCTTGATCCACTTTGAGTTGAGTTTTGTGTAGGGTGAGAGATAGGGGTTTAATTTCATTCTATTGCATATGGTTTTCCAGTTTTCCCAGCACCATTTGTTGAAGAGGCTATCTTTTCTCCATTGCATATTTTTGGAACCTTTGTCTAGTATGAGAAAATTGTATTTATTTGGGTTTGTGTCCATGTCCTCTATTCTGTACCATTGATCTACCTGTCTATTTTGGTACCAATACCATGCCGTTTTTGTTACTATTGCTTTGTAGTAGAGTTGAAGATCTGGTATTGCAATACCCCCTGCTTTGCTCTTGCTACTGAGGATTGCTTTAGCTATTCTAGGTTTTTTATTCTTCCAGATGAATTTCATAATTGCTTGCTCTATTTCTGCAAGGTACATCATTGGGATTTTAATTGGAATTGCATTGAATCTGTATAGCACTTTAGGTAGTATAGCCATTTTGACGATATTAATTCTGCCTATCCAGGAACATGGGAGATCTTTCCATCTTCTAAGGTTTTCTTGAATTTCTTTCTTTAGTGTTCTGTAGTTCTCATTATAGAGGTCTTTCACCTCTTTTGTGAGATTGATTCCCAAGTATTTTATTTTTTTCGATGCTATTGTGAATGGGGTAGTTTTCCTAATTTCTCTTTCTGAAGATTCATCACTTATGTATAAAAATGCATTGGATTTATGAGCATTGATCTTGTAACCTGCTACTTTACTGAATTCACTTATGAGTTCTAAAAGTTTTCTGGTGGAATTTCCAGGTTCCTCTAAATATATAATCATGTCATCAGCGAACAGGGATAGTTTGAGTTCTTCTTTTCCTATTCGTATCCCTTTAATTTCTTTGGTTTGTCTGATTGCTCTGGCTAGAGTCTCAAGGACGATGTTGAATAGAAGTGGTGAAAGAGGGCATCCCTGTCTTGTTCCAGTTTTTAGGGGGAATGCTTTCAGTTTTTCACCATTTAGAATGATATTAGCCATGGGCTTAGCGTAGATTGCCTTTATAATGTTTAGGAATGTTCCCACTACCCCAATTTTTTCTAGTGTTTTGAGCATGAAGGGATGCTGTATTTTATTGAATGCTTTTTTCTGCATCTATTGAAATAATCATGTGATTCTTAACTTTAAGTCTGTTGATATGGTGAATGACATTTATTGATTTCCGAATGTTGAACCAACCTTGCATCCCTGGGATAAAACCCACTTGATCGTGGTGCACTATCTTTTTAATATATATTTGTATGCGATTTGCTAAAATTTTGTTGAGAATTTTTGCGTCGATATTCATTAAGGATATTGGTCTGAAATTTTCTTTCCTCGATGTGTCTCTGTCTGGTTTAGGTATCAGGGTGATATTGGCTTCATAGAATGAGTTTGGGAGGGTTCCCTCCTCTTCTATTTCATGGAATAGTTTGAGGAGTATTGGAATGAGCTCTTCTTTAAAGGTTTTGTAGAACTCGGCTGAGAACCCATCTGGTCCTGGACTTTTCTTTGTTGGTAGGCTTTTGATGACCTCTTCTATTTCATTGCTTGAAATTGGTTTATTTAGGTTGTGTATGTCCTCCTCGTTCAGTTTAGGTAATTCATATGTCTCTAGAAATTTGTTGATGTCTTCGAGGTTTTCTGTTTTGTTGGAGTATAGATTTTCGAAATAGCTTCTAATTATGTTTTGTATTTCACTCGTGTCTGTTGTGATGTTTCCTTGTTCATTCCGAATTTTAGTAATTTGAGTTTTCTCCCTCTTTCTCTTTGTTAGTGTGGCTAAGGGTTTATCAATTTTATTTATTTTTTCAAAGAACCAACTATTTATTTTGTTAATTTTTCCGATTGTTTCTTTTGTTTCGATTTCGTTGATTTCGGCTCTGATTTTAACTATTTCCTGTCTTCTACTACTTTTGGTATTGGTCTGCTCTTCTTTTTCTAGTGCTTTGAGCTGTAGTATTAACTCGTTTATTTGTTGATTTCTACTTCTTTTTTTGAATGCACCCCATGAAATAAATCTTCCTCTAAGTACTGCTTTCATAGTGTCCCAGAGATTTTGATATGATGTGTCTTTGTTCTCATTTACTTCTAAGAATTTTTTTATTTCCCTCCTGATGTCTTCTGTTATCCATTCATCATATAATAGTGTATTATTTAGTCTCCAAGTATTGGAGAAGTTTCTGTTTTTTATTCTGTCATTTATTTCTAATTTCAATCCATTATGATCTGATAGAGTACAAGGTAGTATCTCTATCTTCTTGTATTTGCTGACAGTAGCTTTGTGGCATAAAATATGGTCTATTTTAGAGAAGGATCCATGTGCTGCTGAGAAGAAAGTGTATTCGTTCTTTGTTGGATGGTATATTCTATATATGTCCGTTAAGTCTAAATTGCTGATTGTGTTGTTGAGATCTATAGTTTCTTTATTCAATTTTTGTTTGGACGATCTATCCAGTGGTGAGAGAGGTGTGTTAAAATCGCCTAGTATGATTGTGTTGTGGTCTATTTGATTTCTGGAATTGAGAAGGATTTGTTTGACGTACGTGGATGAGCCAATGTTTGGGGCATAGATATTTATGATTGTTAAGTCTTGCTGATTTATGCTTCCCTTAAGCAGCATGTAATGTCCTTCTTTATCCCTTCTGACTAGTTTTGGTTTGAAGTCCACATTATCTGAGATGAGGATGGATACTCCAGCTTTTTTGCTGTGTCCGTGTGCATGGTATGTTTTTCCCCATCCTTTCACCTTTAGTCTATGGGTGTCTCTTTCTATGAGGTGAGTCTCTTGCAGGCAGCATATTGTTGGATTTTTCTTTTTAATCCAATCTGCCAGTCTGTGTCTTTTGATTGATGAATTCAGGCCATTAACATTCAGGGTTATTATTGTGATATGATTTGTATTCCCAGTCAATTGACTCATATTTGTTTTTGACATGATTTGGTTTCTCCTTTATTTGGCTATTCCTTTAGGCTAGCGCCTCCTGTTGCTGATTTGCATCATTGTTTTTCATCTCTTCCTCATGGAATATTTTGCTGAGAATGTTCTGTAATGCTGGCTTTCTTTTTGTAAATTCCTTTAGCTTTTGTTTATCATGGAAGGATCTTATTTCATCGTCAAATTTGAAGGTAAGTTTTGCTGGGTATAAGATTCTTGGTTGGCATCCGTTTTCTTTCAGGGCTTGGTAAATGTTGTTCCAGGCCCTTCTGGCTTTTAGGGTCTGGATTGAAAAATCTGCTGATATTCTTATTGGTTTCCCTCTGAATGTAATTTGATTCTTTTCTCTCGCGGCCTTTAAAATTCTGTCTTTATTTTGTATGTTAGGTATTTTCATAATAATGTGCCTTGGTGTGGGTCTGTTGTAATTTTGTATGTTTGGAGTTCTATAAGCCTCTTGTAATTGGTTTTCCATTTCATTCTTCAGATTTGGGAAATTTTCTGATATTATTTCATTGAATAGATTGTTCATTCCTTTGGTTTGTTTCTCTAAGCCTTCCTCAATCCCAATAATTCTTAAATTTGGCCTTTTCATGATATCCCATAATTCTTGTAGATTCTGTTCATGATTTCTTACCATCTTTTCTGTTTGGCCAACTTTGCTTTCAAGATTAAATAATTTGTCTTCAATGTCTGAGGTTCTGTCTTCCAGGTGCTCCATTCTATTGGTTATGCTTTCTATGGAGTTTTTAACTTGGTTTATTGTTTCCTTCATTTCAAGGATTTCAGTTTGGTTTTTTTTTAGTATCTCTAACTCTTTATTGAAATGATCTCTTGCTTCCCGTATTTGGTCTTTTAACTGTTGATTGGTGCGATCATTTAATGCCTGCATTTGCTCTTTCATCTCCTCCTTCAATGCCTGCATTTGCTCTTTCATCTCCTCATTAGCTTCCCTAATCGTTTTAATTACGTACATTCTGAACTCCCTTTCTGACATTTCTTCTGCTGTGCTGTCATTGGGTTTTATTGATGTAGTATCTAGGTTTGTTTGGGACATTTTCTTCCCTTGTTTTCTCATATTGGTCAGTTGTCAGTGGGACCCTGAGATATTGCAGTTTTCCGCTATTGGCTTATAGTGTCCCGGTAGATTTCCAGTGTATCACCTCCCAGCCTTCAGTAGCCTGATGTCTTGGAGGAATCTGATAAAGCAGCGCATCCGAAGAAAACTGCCCCTAGCCCCCTACTGGTTCCACGATTTGGAACTGGCTCTGTGCTGAAATGCTCTCACTGTGGGCCTGCACCGTGCAGCTGGCCGTGTGGGAGGAGCTCACTGCCGGAGTGTGGTAGGCTACCTTGGGAAGACTCTAGCTGCCCTGCCTGGCTCCAATAAGCCACCTCTATCTGGGCCTGCCCCCCCGGGCCGAGCTTTACCCAGTGGGCAGACTCACCCGTGGCTCTATTTCAGTCCGAGTCTCTCAATGCCTCCCCTTCTTAACTCCTGGGTTCTGGAGCGACAGGGGGTGCAGTCTCCCTCTAGGCCGCCATCTTGGATCGCCCCGAGAAGAGAGCCTGCAGCCGGAGTGGGCAGAGCCGCCTGAAGAGGTCTCTGGCTGCCCTGCCCTGATCCTAGAGGCTGTTTGCGGATCGAGGCTCTCCGTTGGTTCGGGGGCTTGTGGCTGGTTCTATGTAGAAAGTCTCTCACTGGGCGATCAGCTCCGAGAAGCTAGCCTTGAACGGCACCTCCCACCGCAGGGGTCCAGACTACTTGGGGAAGTCTCTGGCTGCCCTGTCTGGACCCTGAATCTGCTTGCATGCCAGAGTACGCTGAACTGCACTGGCTCCGGGACTCGGAGCTTGTTCTGGTCAGAAAGGCTCTCACTAGCGGGCCAGTTCCGTTCCGAGAACCTGGAGAAGCTCGCTGTGTGGGCGGGGCCCACCGCCGGAGTGCGCAGGGCTGCCTGTGGAAGACTCTAGCTGCCCTGCCCGGCTCCGATAAGCCACCTCTATCTGGGCCTGCCCCCCGGGCCGAGCTTTACCCAGTGGGCAGATTCACCCGTGGCTCTATTTCAGTCCGAGACTCTCAATGCCTCCCCTTCTTAACTCCTGGGTTCTGGAGCGACAGGGGGTGCAGTCTCCCTTTAGGCCGCCATCTTGGATCACCCCCATCAACCCTTATTAACAATTTTATTGAGATGGCGTTCTCTCACCACACAATACACCCATTTAGAGTGTAAAATGCAAGGATCTTTAGCACATTCGTGACTTTCTACAACCTTTGCAGTAGCCTATTCTAGGGCATTTTCATTACCAAGGAAGAAGCCTTGTGCTTCTTAACCGTCACCTTCTTCTTCTTACTTCCCCAAACCAAAGTAAACTAT
Source organism: Sciurus carolinensis (assembly GCF_902686445.1). Taxonomy (NCBI): domain Eukaryota; kingdom Metazoa; phylum Chordata; class Mammalia; order Rodentia; family Sciuridae; genus Sciurus; species Sciurus carolinensis. Next base: position 114,111,365 of record NC_062221.1, read on the forward strand.
TTTCTGTCCTTACAGATTTGGTCATTTGGGAAATTTTCAATAAAGTGTGGTTTTTCTCATCCAGTCATTTTACTTGTAAAATTATTTTTTAAATGTGTTTTAAAGGTTCATCTATATTGTACCATGTATCAGAGTTTCATTCCATTTTAAAGTCAAATAATATTCTTCATATGAATATATTTTGTTTATTCATTCATCGGTTGATGGACATTTAAGTTGTTTCCAACTCTTTTTTTTTTATAGTGAATAAAGTTGCTATAGACATTCGTGTACAACTTTTGTTTGAACACTAGTTTTCAATTCTTTTGGGTATATGTCTAGAAATGGAATTGCTGTGTCACATTATGAATCTATGTTAAAGATTCTTTTTGAAGAACCACTAAACTGTTTTCCACAGTAGCATAGTCATTAATTCTTACCCAAGAAAATAATTCTAGAAGATTAGGTAACACTAAACCCAGGTATCCCTGCTCAATTTGTTTGGGTGCTGCTATAAGGCTCATGATAAAGGCTTGGTCTCCAGGCTGTGGCTCAATTAGGAGGGGGCAATTCCTTTATGAGGTGTGACCTCATGGACAGTCTTAGGTCATTGGAGGTTTACCCTCAAAGGAAATTCTGGGATACTGGCCTCTTCCTTTTTCTTTCAAGCAATTTGGAACATTTTCTTCTGTCATGTACTCCCTGCCATGATATTCCTCCTCACCACAGGTTCATAGCAACAGAGTCAACTGACCATAGACCAAAACCTACAAAACTGTGAGTCAGAATAAAACTTTCCTATTTTTAACTTGATTATCTCAGGTATTTCGTTACCATCATGGAAAACTGCCTAACACAAGATGTAAGCCAAGTCTATAAGAAAAAGAAATAGTAAACATGTAACATAGACATGAAACTATTTTGAGCTTTTCTGCATATATGCTTTCTCCTCCTCTCAAAGAATTGAACATAGGGCCTCATGCATGCTATGCACATGCTTTATCATGTGTTTTCTATGTTCAAATTTTACACTTTGACATAGTAATCTAAACACTGTACAAAACTTTATCTCGATGGAGAAATTTGTTCTTGGTTAAAATATGAGGTTTTAGGAAAATAAATCCTCTGGTCCCATACACCACCCAGAGTCACTTGACCAAGAAGGTGTACCCTCCCTACCTCACTCAGAAATGTCAGAGGGCACTTGGAATCAAATAAGGATTCTACCAACCCTGGAACTACAGGGCTGACTAGGTGGAAAGAATTTTCCCTTCTATTTTCTATATCATCTAACAGGCTGTGGCCACCCAACAAACAAGTATGTGGAAATTTATAGACATATAGCTATTTCTGGAGGTATTTTCATTTCTCTCCCCCCTCCTCCTGCATAGGATCAGAGACCTTGCATATATCTGTGACAGTCAGCAGGCAAGTGTTCAACAATCAGTGAGCATCTTGACTTCAGGCCAATTCCTAGGTTTGAGATTATTCTAGTGGGAAAATTCACCAAGTACAGAAGGCCAAGTAAGGTCCTCATCAAGAGACCAAGAGGGATCACAAGTGGTGACCCAAGAGCTTGAGGCCAATGGTTAGAAGTAAAGTCAAAAATAAAATAATGGTTTTGAGTTTATAAAAATCACAGTTCAGGGTTATAAATTCTAAGGTACTTATGGTAAGCACAGTTCTCAAGCGTTCTCCCAAATCCCTGCCCCAGTGGTGTATATGTCTTACGTAGTATCCTTCACGAGTAGAGGCAGAGTCTGATTATCATGAGGTTATATGATAATCTCTCATATTATGTTGCATCACATGGTAAATGTAAAAGAATTTTATCAGTATAACCAAGGTGCCTAATTAGTTATTGCTGAACTAATTAAAAGGAAGTTTATTCTGGGTGAACCTGACCAAATCAAGTGAGTGCTTAAGACTGAACAAACCAGCTGCCATGTTGCAGGAGAGCTTACGGAGGGAGTCCTCTAGGCTACAGGAAGCTGCCGTTAGGAGCTGAGAGTGGTCCTGCCGACAACTAGGAGGAAAATGCTTATTACCTCATTATTCAACTGGAAGAAGAGAATTCTACAAACAACCTGAGCCATTCGGGAAATGGATTTTGCGAGTTGAGGCTCCAGGGGAAGATATAGTCAGCTGATGCCTTCATTTCAATAAACTAATGCCAGATAATAAATTAATACTGTAATATATAAGCCACTAATTTTGTGGTAATTTGCTATACAGCATAGAAAATTAATACAGTATCATAGGTCATACTGTACATGGGGGTGTGTGCACATGAATACGTCCCCCTGTGTGAATGCACACTTCGTGCCCTAGGAGAACTTGGCTTTAAAACACGGAGCAAGACCCAACACATATTCTTGCTATTGTTCTATATGTTTTTTTATACTTGTCTTTGACATTTTATATCTGAGTAGCTCTTTTCCTAGCTATCGTATATGCACATGTTCTATCATTAGATTTAATAAATATTTTCAATCTCATCTTGAAGACAATGCAATAATCTGCAGAAGGGATTTGCTTGCTGATTTGTTTTGTCCTGAAAGGTGGAATTTTAAACCCCTAAACCTTACAAATGCTTCTCTGTGTTGAGTCCCAAGTTGCACTTATAAACAGAATGAGAGGGAGAAGAAATTAGAGATGGATACAATGAGATTTAAAGTTCCTCGGGGAGTGGTAAACCTAACAGAAAGCCTGCAGTTTGTCTGTGTAATCACACAGACTATTTAGATGAAGGTGTTATTGTTTAGTTAGCACAGAATTATATAGGAGCCTTAGGCAATTGTGTTTTGGTGATTTCAGAGTACAGGATGGTGTATATCTGTGTCATCAGATTGCAGTCAGAAAAAAATACAGTGCAAGATAAACTCAGAGCCCTCCTTCTGAAAGTGGTGCTAGCTCCACGCTCCCCCACTTCACCCAACAACAGATGGACAGCAAATGTCCTTCTGTGATGGGTACAGAGCTCACACTGAATGGGGTTTATCTCAATTTTACATCTAAGCTCTCCTCATAAGGGGCTCTGGTTCTCAGCTTTGGCAGTGAAGAGAAAAGAAACCAGATGCTTGAATGCTGGAGGGCAGAGTTCCTAGGTTAAAAAAATAAATAAAGTTTTTAAATGGCTTTTGTTTTCATGGACTTGCATACTCCATTGTAATTATGGACATTTCTAATCAATGTCAATGGATTTGAATTATGGATTAATCTAAATAGCCCCCACCCCAAATTAAACCAGACTGTGTCAACTGAATCTTTAGCAACAAGCATATTTGTACTTGTTACTTCAGAAAAAAAAAGTCAGTAACAAAATTTCTAAATAATACTGATAAAAATGTATTCATGAGAACACTACTATTTAAAAATTCCTATGAAACGCAGACATTCCCTCCTGGCATGGAGCATCCTGCTCCTGAAAGCACTTGCAAAGCCTCTGGCTGCGTTCACTCATATTTCCCCATCAATTCCACAATATCATCCTAAAAAGGCACAATAGGATTTTCCCAAATCATCACCACACATGATGAAATTAATTCTCTAGATCTAAGAACTCCAGCAAAGAATTTGTAGGGGATTGTTATCTCATTTTAAAATCATACCCTATTCAGATGTAGCTACAACCACCCCACAGTTAAAGCAATAAGTTCTGGTTGCCACACTTCAGGGGGTCTCCAGTTATCTTCACAATTGTCATTAAACTCTAAAAGAACAAAATTAATTTAAATTTTCTCTCATAAAAAAAGCTAAATTATAGTTATTTTTAGAAATTAGAATGTGGAAAGTATCCGAAAATGAAAAATAAAATAATCACCAGTACCACACGCGCGCGTGCACACACACACACACACACACACACACATGCACACACACAATAATATCATAATCACATAGGGATTGCCCATTCTAGATTAAGTCGGTGACTCCCAAACCTGGTTTATCATAAAATCGCTTGGAAAGAAGTTAAATGCATATCCCCAGGCGCACAACACACCTTCTGATTCGGAACCTCTGCAGTAGGATTGGAGAATCAGCGTTCAGGGGTAATCCCCAGGTATTTCCAAAGCAGTTGGTCTGTCGTGGCCATTTGCCTAATAGTGAGAGGTGTTGGGATGAGGCAGAAGATCTGGAGCTAGCAAGGGTGGCATTACCATGATTACGTGCTCCTGATTTGAATCCTCCAAGCCATGTATTGGGACTGTGCCACGTTGGTCTGGAAATAGGCTGGAACAGTTAGAGAACCAGGGAAAAACCCCAGCAAAAAACTTCTGTGACAAAGGGGCAAAATTCCCTAACGTGCCCTGAGCTTTTCTAAATTCACACCCTACTCTTCATAAGAAATCCATCTACAATTTGACAATGTAATTCTATAGAATTAATTATAGTACAGTAGAATTAATCCTTTCATCTTTTTTGTTATCTTCCCTCCTTTCTTTCTTCCTTTCCTCTTTCCTCCTTTTCCCCCTTTCTTTTTGATCTGGTCTGCTGTAACTGGGATGTGGTCTGTCCCTGTCCGAACTCATGTTGAAATTTAATTGCCTCTGTGGCAGTGCTGAGGGGGGATGTCCTTTAAGAGAAGACTAGATAAAGTAGAGGGATTAATGCCTTTTCATGGGAGTGAGTTGTTATAAGGGAAGTTTTCCCCTCATATTTTGTCATTTCAGCTTTCTGCCATGAGTAGGAACAGCAAGAGTCTATACTCTTGGACTTCCCAGACTCCAGAGCCATAAACCAAACAAACCTCTTTCCTTTATAAATTATCTAGTCTCAGTCATTTTGTTATAGCAACAGAAAACTAAGGCATGATCCACAACTATATTTGAGAGAAATCACATAAATCTCCAAATATGAAGAAGTCTAGAATTTCCTCCATCTTACTTATTCCATGCTTTCATTTCCCCATCCCATCTATGCATGCTTATTTGCAAGAGGAAGCAAAGAGGAAATTCTAAGAGTCAATAGTTAGAAGACAATCAGCCGAGCAGATAGAGGAAAAAAAAACTAAAGAAAAAAGTAAAAATATAGAAAATTTCTAACCCAGAATTTGAAAAACACTCATTTGTCTAAGTAAAGGAGGAATTTATTTTTAAAAAGGTATAATCTGAGAACAGGAGAAGTTGCTTTGAGATAAAAATACACACATGCACACATATGATGATTAAATTCTCTAGTGTAATGGAATTTGTGAACACAAGATGAGATTCTGTAGAATTATAATCAACAGATTAGAAAAGTAAGGTAGAGAACTTCCAGAACTCTTAGAAATAGTAAAAAGCATTTCCAGAGAAGTTAAAAAAAAAAAAAAAAAAACTTAGGAGACAGAACCAGGAGAGCTAAGATAACTTAACCTTTATAAGAAGTCCAAAAGAAAAGAATTCAGCAGATAGATCAACAACAATTTTTTAAAGCGAAGAACATGCCTAATATCAGATAAAACTTACCAAAAAAAATCTGATCCTACCTGATGAAGAACTTAATTCCAGAGCTAAAGAAAAAAATTGAACAAGTATCAATGAGGCAGATGGAGAAGTAATTTTTCAGAAGGAAAACACCAATCCTCCAGGTGGCATTGACTCTTTAACATTTTTGCAATACACAACGCCAAAAGATCAGGGGGAAATGTCTCCAGAGTTTAAGAAAGTCGGTCTATGATAGAAACAGCCTATCAATTCAATCACACTGATAACACGCACTGCTTCTTTAGTCTTTCTTGTTTTCCCAATTTCGTCAACTCAGTGGGAGAAACTCTGAAGAGCATTTCAGAAATTACTCTGTATTGGAAGAAATCATTGCTACATCACTGAGCTTCCACCTGCTTCCGTGTCACAACTGGTACCCAGAACCAGAATGTTCCTTTGACTCTCTACTCTTCCTTCACCTCCCCATCCAAACCTGAAAGCTCCAAATCTGAAATGTGCTCACAATCCATTGCTCTTTCAACCCAGCTGTTCCCCGGGCTGACAGCCCTTTGCCGCTCTCCTCCGGTGCTTCTATAAACCACCAATAGACCTTTTAACTAGCAAACTCCTGCCCTGGCCAAATCTTGCCCTGAGTGGCCTCTCTAGAACACCAAACCCCTGTCCCTATCTGTCTGTTGGAGAGGCTTAGCGCTTCTCCAACCTGCTGGCTGTGGGAGCCAGGAGCCTTGCCTCACCTTGGGTTATGGCTCTAGCTGGTGCATCCCAGAAGAGGCAGGGTTTCTGAGGAAGTTGTTCTGTTTAAACATCATGGACATTCTGCCAGCTGCTGTCTGATGCCCCTGCAAATTTTACAATGACTCTACTACTCAATCATTTCTTGTTCTCCCAAGTATTTCTGATCTTTTTAGTAACAGCAATTTTTTCCACCATAGTTTTTTTAAGGATCACCACGTGGTCTCAAATCTCCCTTATACAAACTCCTTATTATGGCTTTAACTTGTGTAGCCTTCACCCCATCCTAAATCTTTTCCTTTTATGGAGAAACATACTTCAGGGTTTCACTTCTATTTCATTGGATTAAAATGTCCCACAATGTTAAGTCAAGGAGTAGTGCTTCCAGTGATGGACAAATCCCACAGTTCATTCAAGGCCCAGCCCCATGACTCTCTGCAAAGTCTTTCCCCCCTAATGTTGCCATACCATCTCACACATGAAAGAAAGCTAAATTTACTTGTGTCCTCATTATTCTCACACACAGCTGCTCCAAACTGAAGATATATAAATATCATGCAATTAGAAGTCAAAGTTCTAGGGTTAGATATTCCACTCTTGGTCTCAATTTATAAACTACTCAACTCTTTGGCATTTCTATTGTACTCATACCAGTGACACATTTAATAAACCCTTTGTCTCTCACCATACATGAAATCGGGTATTATAATAATTATATATACTAATCACTAAGGATGACTGAAAAATAAAAAGAGGAAGGAAGAAAGGGAAGGAGGGAGGAAGCAAGGGAATAGCTGAAAAGGACAGAGAAGTCATTCTATTCAAACATCTAATGACCTTTCCATCTAAACTGAGTAGAGGGAATGATTGAGGTATATAGGCAAATGGATATCCCTACGCTAAATTTAAATTCTTGCAAAGGTAGAAATATGCAGTTAAACTTCCATCAGAATAAATTAAATGACTCCTTTCTCTTCCAATAACTCTGCTCATTACTTTGCAGCAAACATTTGTATTTTGCTCTTTAAAAGCAGGAAATCTACTTCTCTGTAAATATGGTTTGTAGCTTCTCTTACATTTTCTTGACTAAAAAGTCAGCTCTGTAAATTGTTGTAGTAGCTCAATAAACAAACGCTAAACTGTGAGTTCCCTAAGGACTGTGTGTCTTATTCAGTAATGTTTCCCAGGAGCCTCACTAATACCAGGCAGGCAAGGTAGCCTACATTTGCTAGAGAATATATTGTTGTTAATTCTCTAAAGACCAATGGAATACGTGTGCTGCCGATGTCCGCCCACATGGCAGAATTGTGTGAAGAATGACAATCAGAGAGATCTCAAAATTGCTCATTTGATGTTTTATCCTGGTGGATAAAAGGAGCAAAAGCCTAAGAAAACATTCTCTGCTCAGAATGCTATTTACCTCAGATCGATAATATGCAGAAAATACAACCACAGGACAAATGAATATCATCTTGCCTCCAACCACAGCACAAAATGAAAAAAGATAATAATGATTTAAATTTTGCCAAGGAAGCATTTTCAGTTAAAAAGCATTGCTTTTAGAAGTCTTTTTGGTGACTGCTGCAGTTGTTCTTATATGCTAGCATCTGCTAGGATGAAGAATATTCTAAATAAGAAGGAATGTTCAGGAAACAGAGTTTCATGGTCTAATGATTTGCTAAACTTCTTAAAAGACATTTTTTCCCTTGAAAAACAAAAGAGGACACTGATATGTCCCTAATGTTTTTTAAAGTTTGGTAGTTGATGGGATTCAAGACATACTATCCCAAAATAAGGCACCTTGGCTTTTGAGAAAATAGCAAAGGCGGGGAGGTGAGTCTCCCCTTCTCCTCTCCCCTTCTCTCCTGAAGCCAGTCATAAAATGCAGGAAGAGTTCTCTGACCGCCCCACTCCCACCCCAAGCAGGCCATAAAATGCAGCTGACCTTCTCCTGGAACAGGCCATAAAACCGGAATTCCTGAAGTGCTCTCCCTGCACCTGGAGGAAGAGGTGTCCTTATCTCTGAGGTCACAGGGACACTGGAACAAGCAGGTGTTGCTAAAGCCCTCAGTGAATTGCCATTAGACCATTAGGTCATACCCCTTTGTCCTGCCAGAGGTCTGCATGACCACGTACCCTTCCTCTTACCTAAGCATAAAAAGAGCGTGCTGCTTCCCAGTGCTTTGGGTTTTCATTTCTGAAGTTCCCATATCAGTAACTTACATTAAATACATTCATATGTTTCTCTTGTTAATCTGTCTTTTGTGGCAGGTACCACAGCCATGAACCTTGTGATAAGTGATGAAAAGATACTACCTTTTTTCTCCTGTGAAGTCCATGTGTCAAATTGAACTCAGAGTACACTGGACTCCAAGCCTCCCTCATTTTCTGTGTTATTACCCTGCGCCTTGCTTTAATTTCATGTTTAGTTTAAATTATTAATTGCTCAGAAGGCTGGAAAATTAGTTATAATATTTATTGCACATTGAATGTGAGTGAATCTTTCTGCTATATGCATTACAAATTCTACAAGATACAGTTCACAACAACTTCTTGGAGACTTAACGCTGATGTTTTTATTCCTATATATACTTGAGGAAACTAAGGATCAAGTGATCAAGTGACTATCATGGGCAGATTCATGATTTTTCCATTGTACAGGACAACTTCCATGTTGACCCAACCCACCATCCTGGAGATAGCTGAACACTCTTCATTCCACGAGTTTCAAATGACATCTTCTTTATAGAACCTGGTCTAACTTTGGTATTCTACCCCCTCACATGCACATCCCCAACCCCAACAAAAACTCTAAGACCCAAGAGCCATTTGCCTGATTCCTTTAGTCTTTCAGGTGAATCAACCTCAAAATAGTTCCAACCAAAACCAACTGGAGACAGTGAAAAGTACTAGAGCAGCTAAGGAATTTCCTCATCTTGGCTCCAGGAAACTCTGACTGTAATGGGTTACATAACCTTTGCCCAGTGGCTTCTCTCAGCCTTACATTCCTTGCCTTGAAATTTTATTTTATTTTATTTTATTTTTTGGTACCAGGGATTAAACCTAGAGGTACTTAACCACTGAGCCACATCCCCAACCATTTTTATTTTTAATTTGGAGACAGAGTCTTTCTAAGTTGCTTGGGTCCTTGCTAAGTTACTGAGGCTGGCCTTGAATTTGAGATCCTCTGGCCTCAGCCTCCTGAGTTGTTGGGATTACTCCTGTGCACCATCATGCCTTTAAATGAGGCTTACCATCTAGTTACATACAACATTTTAGTTTGAGTTATAATGGTATCTCTAAGAGAATAGGTAAGTCTCCTTTAAATTAGCATTTAATCAGTAAATAGTAAGGTGAGAGTTTTGCCCACAACCTAAAGAAGGCTTAGTTTCTCAACCACACTCTAACATCATTTGGATTATGTTCCAACAAATCTGTTTTTTAAAAGAATACAAAATTTTAAGTCAATAACATGTTCTTGTTTATTACTTGATGTTTAAAATGTGCTGTTCTTATACTGAAATACTTCTAATCAAAGTGTACCTTAAGGACATTTTGTTCCAAGGACAGCAGCACTTTAGCTATCAGACAATAATAAATCGGGACTGATGAGAGCTGACCATGGTGCATCTCATGGTGAGAAGGATGAGGTCTGGCACTTCCCCCTATATTGATGAGAAACCCCAGTCTTTCTGGCAGCTGGAGTGAGCACCACTCTGGAGACAGCTGAACACTCTTCATTCACAGCCTGGGAGGGAAAAGAAGAGAGAAAGGGCCACCGGTTGAGAAGTGTTTGCTTTCCACCCACTTTCTCCCTACAGGCTGTTATTCTCTCAGTTTGGCTTTCAGGCTCAACAGCAGCTAAACTAGCCCTTTTGAGGCATTTCCACGGTTGTGTAAACAGGTATCATTCCACGAAAATGTGAGAAATGAAAAGACCAGCAATCTCCTTGTGGCTCTACAACTGCCCAATAAAGGCATCCTCTTTCTTTCTTTGGATTCGTAAACAGGATTATTTTATAGTCTGCTTACTTTTTTATCCTCAGTAATGCCTTGATCTGCTCTAGAAAGGGAAATGCAGCAGTTAGTTAAAAATTAAAATTAAAAAACTATAATTGTTTCAGAATGTTGAAATTGAAGAAATATTGGATTAGGAATTAGGTAAATTGTGCCTCAAATGACCCATTGAATTCCTCCAGTCTCTGTCTCTCTGTTGATAGAAGCAGCAGTTCGGCAACAAGGGGGTCAGTTTCTCAACATTCCTGAATGTTCTGTTCATCTTAATAATAAAGATTAGAGAATGAAGGTGCAACTGAAAGCAACAGTCTCAGGATTTATCTTTTCTTGGGCAAAGACCTTTTTCTACAGGTGGGAATGATATCCTATACTATTCTTATATTGTGAGACAAATTCATTCTAATTCCTGGATATTCTGCTTATTTATTGAAGATGTGCACACGAAATGCTTTTCACATCGGTGCCATTAGTATTCTTTATCATAATTTGTAACTTCACCTGTTTAGTCAGCATTAATAAAACAGTCCAAAAACAATTTTTTTACTTACTTTCATCCATAATTTATTTCTCTTAACCCCTTCTTTTTTAAAAAAATAAGTTTTTTGAAATTGCTTTTATAAATTTATTTTGAAATAGAACAAATAAATCCAAAATATTCATTCCCCTAGAAATCCCTTTCTAGTTGGCCAATTGTCCCAGAGATATCCTTTGTAATAAAAGGGACCAACCCAGGATTACAGCTGCCTTGGCCTCTCTGTGTTAACCCCCTCTTTCGGGGATGGGGAGAAGCTTAAGCATCGCTTTGAAATAAATCTTTTTCTTTCTGTTTTTTTCTTTCCTTTTTTCTGTTGTTTCTTTCTTTTCTTTATCACCCTTGCCCCCAGTACTGGAGATTGAACCCAGGACTATTTAACCAGTGAACTATATCCTCAGACCCTTATTATTATTATTATTATTATTATTATTATTATTATTATTTTAGACTGGGTCTTAGCTTAGAACCTCACTAAGTTGCTGAGGCTGACCTTAAACCTTCTATCCTCCTGCCTTAGCCTCCCAAGTCACTGGGATTATAAGCATGCCCACCACACCTGGCAAAATATTTCATTTCCTATCATCTTTTTATAAACATAGATCATGAAGTGACTTCTTCTAAATGGACTGGTGCTCTGTGTGGTATTTTCTAAGTTCTGCATTGCACTGTATCTTCATCCTCATTTACAGCTTACCCAGAGGAGGGAAGTTTTCAAAAGCTGCTGAAAACTGAACACAGTTTATAGGTTTGGATAGAAGTTTTAAGTCATCAACCAATACCTGCAACATTAATATTTACATGGAGAAACACATAGGGGTTGGTTAGATCTATATGTTCTATGCACTTCTGAGAAAGCACAATTCCCAGGAAAATAATAAAATTGAACTTCAGTATCCAAAGTTTCCTTGTAGGTTTTCATAAAAAATCTGCAAAGGGGAGAAATAGCAACATTGAACACCTACTATCTGACAAGGTCTTTAAATGTATTAGCTCATTTATCTCATATTAGCCATAAAGGTGTTAAGAATTCAAATAAAGCAGCTGAGGTTAATGCCAGTTAATGATGCTTCCTTTGAGTCTTCCTCCCTGTGGTCACAGCTGGTCACCACCAGAATCAGTTTCCAACCCTGGGCTTCATGTAAGTCCAGCAACTCAGGAGACCGAAAGACAGGAAGATTCCAAGTTGAAGACCAGTCTAGGCAACTTAACAAGACACTCTCTCAAAATAAAAAATTAAAATGGGCTAGGGATGTTGCTCATTGGTAGAACACCCCTGGGTTCAAACCCCAGTACCATAAAAACAAACAAACAAACAAATAAATAAAATGGTTTTTTTTCACTTTATATCACTTCATTTAAAAAAAAAAAAAAAAAAAAAAGCTCTTTGATATTCCTCTCATCCTCTCATTTCCGTCCTTTGAACTTCTGATTTGCTCTCTCTATTTCAGTTCAGGGTGAAGCCTTTTTATTTAGTCTTTTCATCTACCTAAGTCCTGAATTTAATTTCAACTTTTAAATAAGTAGAGTTAGCATTTATGGGGAACTGTGTAACCTAAACCATTTGCAAACATCCTCTTACTAAATATGTTGTAGAGACAGATGCTGTAATAAAAGTGTTTACAGATTTAAAAATAAAGGTTTAAAGAGATTTAGCAATCTGCCTAAGATAAACTTGTTGGTGGGTCTGAAGATAAAGTCAACCTCATTAACTGTCTTTACTATTCAGTTTGTGTTCTTGGCTACTATGAAAAAATCTAGGCCTCAGGAAGAAATACATAGAACATGTCTTTGCTTCAATAAAAGGGGGATAATTATATTCAATATATACTTTAAAAAAATATTTGGTTGCTGGTATTTACCATAAAAAGTCTCTTCAACTTTCAGCTCTTGGAACTGTTCTCCACCTTGGGAAAATAGGCCAAGCACCACTGTCGATATTGTAGTATACCACTGCCACCTCGTGGCTATTAGAGATAACTACATGGTCAATGCTTCATGGCTGAAAATGAAGATGCAGTATTGAATTTGAAGGAAATTTTTCAATTGTATTAGTTACCATAAACTCAAGTCATCTCAATAGCGAATAAACAGATTGACTTCATCTGTGTGTTTCAGGAAGAAATGTTAGCTTTAGAGGCATTTATACAACAAAAACATGAATAAAAGAAAGCAGGCACACTGTATGGAGCTGTGAATTTCTCTTTAAATTTTGAAATTTTTGCTTCAACACAACTTTTTATTAGCTTACGTGTATTGAAAACATTTTGAAACTGCTTGTGTGAATGTGTTGCTGGGCTTAGTGATTAATGTACCTACTGAGCAAAACCAACTTGTGCTCTGCTCTTGGGGAAATGGATGCTAATACCAGACTCAGCACCTTGAAGATTTTCTTGCATATAGACTAATGTACACATTTACGTTTCATTTTTGTTGACTATATTTTTTTGTTTATTTTCTTCTTTATTTGTTGAGTCATTTAAACCACCATCACAAGAAACACCTGTCCACATTAGAGGGCAAAAGCCAGAGCTTTGGGACTTTCAGTTTCTCATTTAGCAAATATTTACTGTGTGTTGGTGAGGTGTTGCACATATAATAAATATGGCACATTATTCTTGTTGGATGAATGAACAGAGTAACAGGATTGAGGTAAGAACAAAATGTTACAAGACACCTAACTGTAGTTTCAATGTGGCTGGAGACTGTCTGGAGGAGGAAACTGGGCTAAGGTGTGACTCAGAATGAGCAGTTAGGAGAGGTGGTGGAGCAATGTTTCAGACACCCCCTGGTGGTAGAAAGATCTAGAGGTGGCCCTAGAGTGACTTAATTCAAATCATTTAGAAAAGAAGGAAACTACAGGGTAAGTGATCTGTCAAAGGTTACATGATGGGGTAGAATTAATATGATTGAAGTTTGACCCAAAGCAGCCTCCATACATAGTGAACTGTACTCTGATTTAATGTTGAAGTCTAACCCTAGAATATACCTTTGTAATCAAGTAACTGAGTCTCTGCCAATCACAGGCTGCCAGAGGATTGGACAAATGCCAACTGCAGTCAGTCGGGTTGTTTCTTTATTCTGGCTATACATATAGCCTGTACATGTGGTGGAGTTGGGCATGCTGAACGATCTTTGGTCTGGAATGTTGCCCAGTGCTAGAACCTTTTTTCTTAATCAAGTAAATTTTGCTAAATTTAACTGGTCTCTCTCTCTCTCTCTCTCTCTCTCTCTCTCTCTCTCTCTCTCTGTAACAGTAGTGTTACAAACAGCTTTAGATGAGGTCTTCTGATTTCCTCTCTAATCTTCTCTGATTTTCTCTCTAATCTTCTCTGATTTTATAATAGTGCAGCTGTGAATAGCCTTTTCTGCAGGAAGGGAGGAACAGGAAGGGGCTTAATATGTGACCATAGTGAAAAGGGAAATAAAGGAGCTAGAACATGACAAAGGGCAACTGATGACTGGACATGGACAGACACAGGATGCTCAGCTTGTGGGTAACAGAATAAAACAAACAGAAGATACAAAGCTAACCTCTGCCAATACCTAAGAGCATTGTGAGTTAGTTATACCCCACTTCATTAATGTTACTACTGGTAATCGGAACCAAGAAGAAGAGAACACTGTGCTTGAGGGCAACATTGCCCTCAAGGAAACAGTGTCAGCATTGACTCAAGACACATTCTCTGAAGCACTGCCACTCAGTGTCCCTGAGGGTGAACCAAGGAAAACAGAAGATATGCTTCTTTCTTTTAAGCAGCTTACGTTCACTTGGAGGGCTTTTTAAAAATATGTGCAAAAATAACCTGTCAAAAAAATTCCCAGGGCAGCAAAAGCACAATGGAAAACATAATCACATGTGGGCACCAGTCTGTCTAAAGACATCCAGGTTCTGGTCCCAGCTGTGCTGCTGGTAAAAGCTGTGGATCTGGGCACTGCTGAGTCTGTGCTGCTGGTACTCTGTCATTCATTATTGTCACCAGAGACTTGTATAGTTATTGTGATATTTTCTGGGTGTTGTAAGGCATGTAGTTTGAGGAAGATAAGTCTTTTTAAAATTCCCTCAAAGTAGCCAATTTGACAAATGGAAGGGCTGCTGTCCTACTTTCTCCCTGTACTTCATGTTCTTCACCTCTAAAAGAAGTGAGAGTCGTTCTTTCCCCTGTGGGGCCTCAGATCACTATAGGCGTGATTGTTGGTCAGAGAAACATGGCTGTCAGGAGAAAGTTAAATGGAAAAACAGATCAGCATGCTTTTAGTGGCGTTCCCTACCCTCCCCGCCACAAATGTGGGCCATTTGGCTCCCCAGTCAAACATAGCCACTTGCTTGTCCCCACCGTCCCCCTCAGTTCCCGTCTCTACTTTGAGTCCTGTTGATGAGCTCAAAGCAGTACGGAAAGGGTCTTTACACCCTGTGGCTTGACTTCCCTGGCAGACGTCCTATAATCAGCATCTTTATCCTAATATGTGATTTGATCTTTACTTTGCCTGTTTTTCCTCAGATATTGCTGGCCTGCAGAAGGTGCACTAAAATGATGTGAGCAACATGCACTGAAATTTAAGGATTCCGAGCAAGAAAACTACCAACTTGGAAGCTTTTGCTTGGGAAAAAACAATAATTATAACAATCATGAATACAACTGAAAATTTTAAAGGCTCTATACAAGTGATAAGACTTAGTGACTTACTAGAGGTAAGAAAAATTCAAAATAATTCCAAGACTGTAAATTCATAAATGATGAATAGAAGGACCATAGAAGTAAGAGGGCTTTTTAATTTTAATTTTTTTTGAAATGATGGGAATTATCTCAGTTTTAGAATTAGTAATTCTAGGGCTGATAAGTATGTCATGTCTTGCCTAAACTGCTTATACAATGTGGCTTATGATAAATACCTGCTTTCCTTCTGGGAGTATGGAATTTTTGATCATGAAGCTGCCTCCATGACCAGCTCCCAGTAAAAACCCAAGCACCACATTGCTACTGAGTTTTCCTGGTTGGCAACATTTCCCATGTGTTGCCACAATTCTTGCTGCAGGAATTAAATGCATCCTGTGTGACTCCACAGGGAGAGAGCCCCTGCAAGCTTGCTCCTGGCTTCCTCTGCACTTGGCCCCATCTGCCCTTTCTCTGCTGACTGTGTTTTGGGTCTCTTTGCTGTAGGTGCTACACTGAGTCCCATGAGCCCTCTTAGGAAATCAATGGACCTGGGGAATGTAGACAGCTCTTCAGGAGAAATATATAGTAGTTTGTGATCCTTCAAATCTGGGATGCTAAGACAGAGAATGACTTGTTTCCCTGGAAAAGACAAAGATCAAATGATGAGCACTCCTTGGAGATTTGTACCCTGACTCCTCACTACATTGGAGTCCTTCTCTCTCTCACAGTTTCTTACTCCACTCAAGTACACCCTGTGAGAGAGGATGTGAAGCTGGTTTCTGTGGGGTGTTGGCCTTGTGAAGGAAAAGTATCACCTGGGTAAGTGGTTCTCAAATTTCAGCATGCATCAGAGTCACCTGGAGAACTGGTTGAACACTGCTGGCCCCAACCCTGAGCTTCTGACTCCGTAGGTCTCTTGTGGGGCCAAGAGTTTGTAATCTAACAAGAATTGACTGGTTCTGCCATGCAAAAGTTCACAGCTGGTGAAGCACAAATCTGCTAATTCACTAGCATCTCTGAGCCATGTTCACAAAGAGATGGTATTCTGCTTTGATACAAGAGATGTTCATACCACAGGTCATTCTTGGAATAAAAACACAAAGTACAATTCCTCATGCCTGCAGTTAAATAGGAGTTTGTTTTTAAAATCAGAACTCTGGCCTTTAAACTGGACAAATGTTCCCAGTTTTGCTTCTAGATTACAATATCTGTATGTAAGGAGAACTTCTTGAAATAAGAATAGGTCAGGAAATGCCTTTCATTATTTGATGTTGATTTTTATATTAAATTTTATTATATAAATTTTTAATATATATTAAATTTTGCAGTGTAGGCTATTTAAACATTTAAGCCTCTAATACCAAGACATTTGGGTCTTAAAATCCTTTAACATCCTCACTTCCAGTATAAAATCTAATAATTTAGAGTCTGAACAAAGACAATTTAAAGTGGAAGATTTAATACTGGAATATTTTTTCTTGTTTCTTGTTTCAATCTTAAAATATGTAATGAAAAACCAACTTTATGCTGTGTCTGTTCCCTATTAGTGAGGTTGACAGGCCATGAGACCTGACTTCCCACCTCACAAGAGCTGCTTGGGCAGGACCCACAAGCAAACCTGGATGCTGTCTAGCCTCAGGTTGATGACAATAGTCATAATCACAGAGACTGACCACATTTGTTTCTCATAAAGAGTTTGCTTAAGCTGAGCGTGATGGCCTGCTCCTGCTGTCCCAACAACTCCTGAGGCAGGAGAATGACTTGAGTCTGTGAGTTTGAGACCAGCCTGGGCAATGTAGCAAGGTCCCATCTGGAACAAAACAAGAAAGAAAGAAACAAGTTGTTTGATCATAAAGCACCAACATGCTCTGCAAGAAACATGTCTCCAATTCTTCTAATGGTAAAGAACTACCCAAGTGTATCCCTGTCGCAGATGGGAGGTCTTCACAGATGTCTCACCCAACACTGATGTGATATAGTTGATCACTTCATACAGGTGAGGTGAATGACTTCACACACAGCTTAATTCTTTTTGTTCTCTAGGTGCAAAAAGTTACTTTGATGTCATTGCTCAGTTCTTGGCACATTTTATTCTTTCAAAACTTCTCTAGTTTTTAATGTTTTCTCCCTTCTTTCATATCCTGACTCTTTTCCACCACGAACATTGGCAAGCATTCTAAATTAGGGCTCACCCCCCCAATTTTTTTATATCTTTTGGAGTTCTGGCCTTTAAGCATTTATCATTACATCCATGGTTCAAGCCTAGGTATATCTTCAGAAAAATCTCTCTGCCTTTGTAGACTTTCCATATTCATCAGAAGAGTGAAGAGTGTGAGGATTCGCTTTATGTATCAACTCAGCTGGTGAGAGAGTGTGCAGATATTTGGTCTAACATTATTTTAACTGTTTCTATTAAGGATGTTTTTGGATGAAATAAATATTTAAATAGGTAGACTGAGTCAAGCACATTATCCTCCATCATGTGGGTAGGCTTCTTCCTATAGGTGAGGATTCTAATAAGACAAAAGGCCAACCCAACCCTGAGTAAGACAGAATTCTCCTAACAGGAATAATGGGGCTTCCTGCAGATGGATTTCGAGCTTAGACATCATTTCTTCCAGGTCCCACAGATGTTGCTTCTCTTCCAACTGGAGACATCAGCTCTTAAGATTCTGAATAAATTTGTGAGTCGATTCCTTATAACCCATCTGTATAGATAGATATAGATAAATAGGCATATTCTATTACTTCTCTTTTTCTGGAGAACCCTGACTAACAAGGAGTTTGAACCTAATTGATCCAAAATCTTTGAATTATGCAGTTCTAAAGAATGCTGACCAAAAAGAGAATGTGTGGATTATCTTTTTTTTTTTTTTTCAAAGTCCTTTCTCGCCTTGGTTTCTAATTCCTATCAATATTTAAGTTAACAGTGGCAAAACAGAGCATGCATCTGACAAAATTTCATTTACCAGAAGCCCAAGACAGCTTGGGAAAAACATCTAAAGTTAGAAAATAAGACAGGAGTAATCTTTCCAAAAACTGAGAAGGACAACAGGACATTGATCTTAGAAGGGTTACTATGCTTAACCTTGCTTCAATATCTGAAAGAGTAAAGAAAAATGTGATTGATTTTACCAGCCTCAATAAAATGAATGTCAGATAGCTTCTCAACCTGTTTCACCAAGTATATGTGAATATTACTATAGTTAAAGTCAGGTTCCTGTTCCAAATGTCATAGATGTGATTTTGAAGAAGAGAAATCAGATATTAGACTTATATCACTGTGCTTGCAATGATTGAATAAATGTGTCAGTCAAAAATAGAAGTATCATGGGGTGTGATAGGGCACACCTGTAATCCCAGAAATTTGGGGGCTGAAGCAGGAAGATTGCAGGTTTGAGGTCAGCTTCAGCAACTTGGTGAGAGCTTGCCTCCCAAAAAAATAAAATAAAATAAAATAAAATAAAATCATATATATATATATATATATATACACACACACACACACACACACACACACACACACACACACATACTGGGGATGCTGAATTAAATCCCCAATACCCCAAAAAACAAAACACAAAATAGAAGTACCTGCAGGTACTCAGTTTGTAAGATGCAACTAGCTGCCTGGACAAAAGTAACTACCATGTTTTATATAAATATTTGTACCAGGCACTTTATGTATGACATCTTAAGTCTCTTAAAAATATAATCCTTGTTTTATAGAGGAGGTTCACAAAGTAACTCACCCATGGTAGTGACACAAACCCAGATCTATCTTTCTGGCCCCAAAGTCAACCTTCCTCACTTTTTACCTGGTCATACTGAAATTTAATAGACCTCCCTACAAGAAAAGTGCTCTAGGGAGAAAAAAATAGTTCCAATCTCCTTTAAAAGCAGAGGGTATTTGAACTGCAGCTAAGGGCTCACAATTTTAAGCAACTAGAGACTAATGACTATTAGATATTTTTGACTGGAACTTGCCCTTCTTTTGATACTCTTTCATACCTCTTCTTATCTATCCATTGTTTAAAATTCCAGAGTAAGGGATTTTGAGTAAAAGTATTTGGAAGAATACGCAACAGAAAAGTAGATATAGACTCTGAAGTTATTAACTTATTTAAATTGCAATGGATAAAAGATTGCTTCCATCAGTGTTTTTCCTACATCCTAATTTGATATTGATTCTAAAATGTGTCCTACTTGATAATAGTCAAGTATCTAAATTAATGTTTCTCAAATTTTGTCAATTCTCTATATGCATTAAATAGTGTCACAATAATGCCACTTAATAAAACTTCCAAGCAGCTGATAAACATTTGTTCTCATGTCTGAGTCTGTGGGTTAGTGAGGGGTTTCCTTGATTTGAATCCATTGCAGCTGATCATGGTTGGGCTTGCTTGTGCTTGCTTGTGCATTTGCAGTTGAGTGGGGTGAGCTGGCTGACCTGGGATGACCCAGCTCTGTTCCACACCATCTCTCATCATCTGGCCCACTGGCCCCTGCTTTCTCATTGCTTGGCAAGGATACAAAAGAACACATGAAAATGTGCAAACCTTCAGGACACAGGTCATGTCACTACTGCCATACTCTGTTGGCCAAAATGAGTTCCAAGGCCAAGTTCAAAGGATGAAAGGACAGGGAAATGAATGATCCTCCTGATGGGAGGAGTTTCATAGTCACAATGTACATAAATGGGGTTGACTACAATCAGCCTACCACATTGGCCTACCATCTTCATGAACTTTGTGAAATGTATCAGTTCACCATTCACACGACCTATTATTTACAACATCAGCACTACTATCACCATATTTATAAAATCATGGGTTTAAAGTTTTATTTTTATATGCATTAAGTCATGACTTTAAAAAAATGGAAGAAAAAAACACCCACACACCTGTTAAAATTCTGTCAGTGAAACCCAGTGGGAATCAAAAAGTAATGAAAATTCACTAATAGACTGTGAATTAGTCAAATGATCTACCAAGTGTTATACTCAGTACTTCATTTATAACACCAGAACAAATACACAGAAAGATACTTAGAGTTTAAACTCTCCTTATCTTAGAAGCGTTTGTAATCCAGCATGGCAAATAAGTGTTGGGGGCTATGCCATGCGGACTCCCCAAGATGGTGCCTGGCAGCCAGCCAGAAGCTGTTTTGATCCCTTTGGAAGTACACATGCACAGATGTTCCCCAGTGCTCCTGCTCCCTTTAAGAAGAAGCAGCAGAACTAAGAAGACATGGATCTCTAAAAGTGTAGTCTCTCTCTCTCTTAAGCAGTCTCTCTTTCTCTCCAATAAGCAAAGTCTCTCTCTTTCTCTCCTCTCAAAGCAAATAAACTTCATTTCTTCTATCCTCTATAAACAAGCAAGCAAGGAAGGAAGTAGCTCAGAAATAGAAGTGGCTCAGTTTCCAGTCCACCACCCATAAAGACCCGCGCAAATTATTGCTGCAGGCGGTGACAAATATCCACGGATTTGGTACCGCAAAGAGCCAGTGACAAGTAAGATCATATTGCCCACCATACTAGTTAACCCCTACCAAACATAAACACTACATATATCATACAGAAAATATGTGAAATTGTATTTCAAAAGAAGAAGTGATCAAGTGGAAGGAAGGGTAGATAAAGGAATCATGGCGGAAACTAGCTTTGAGCTGGACCTTCAACTATGGGTAGAAGAATAGGTAACCTAAAGCTAGTACAGAATTTCATAACCTAAATTCTAGTACAGAACCACAACTGGCAGTCTGCAAAATTAGATATACAATGTCATGTGGGAAGCCATCCTTATCTAGCAGAATCAGAGGTTCCCTGTCTAGTTCCCCTAAGAGAATGGCTCCTCTAACTCCACCCTATCCTGTCCATCACAGAAGAAACTCCCCCTGGTCTTGGCCCCCTTTATCTGTGTGTCTATAAATAAAAGAGAGCTGGGCTACTCCATGTCATTAGAGGCCAGAGCTGGTATGCCCAAACCCGTCATGCTCCCTCTCATTTAAAAAGAATATTGGCTCTTGTGTGTTTATTAAGTAGATAAGTTTATGGGCAATTGATTGATAAATGACCAACCTCATCCTCTGGAAGTTAACCCTTTTCTCATCCATGTGGGATGTGGCTGAGAGACCTCCACAATGTTACAATCAACATTATCCAAATAACTGTAAATGAGATTATTTAGTACTTAGCTTGGGTCTCAATATGTGATGTCGTGCACATCTGAATTTAAGAAAGACAAGGAAGGATATAAAGAGTCATGAAATGGGTAAGGATTCTACTTCTGGCTGCATGTTTTGAAGCAACGTTACTACTAAAGACAGGGCAAAAAGTCAAGCAAGATATTAAAGTCATTAAAAATGCTCATAAAATAGTGAACAATTATCAGGTCAAGATCCAGAAAAAAGGGCTGGGGATATAGTTCAGTTGGTAGAGTGTTTGCCTCAAAAGCACAAGACCCTGGGTTCAATCCCCAGCACCAAACAAACAAAAGAAAAATCCAGAGAAAGGTCTAAAAGTAGGTCTGGCTTAGAGAAAAAAATTTTCCCTGACCAGCACTTGTGACAGCCTCCCAAGGATAAAGAGATCAAAGTTGGAGTCTAGGCCCATACTTGAGGTTGAGGCCCTAAAGTTCACATTCTCAATTAGGTTCAAGTAAAAGTTCCCTAGCACTGACTACAACCCTGCTTCAGAGCAACTAAAGCTCCAAAGTTGAGATCAGGGGTATTAGGGGTGCTTGCAATTTAGAAATTCTGTTTTTAATTATATTTTACTTTCCTTTCTGCAGAGTGCTCCTTTGCCTGGACACAGAATCCCAAAAGAAAAAGATACTCAAGAAACTACCAAGGTAACATAAAGTGATGTACCATGTGTTTTGTGAAAGGGAATTTTATTTATCATGCAAAAGAATTTAGAGAAATATATGGCCCCTTTGTTCATTTAAAAAATAGATAAAAATTAAACCTTTCTATTGGAGACCAAACAAGGGCCATTCATATACTTGACCTTCTTTTTTTTTTTTTTTTTTTTATTTTGGTGCTGGGGATCGAACCCAGGGCCTTGTGCTTGCAAGGGAAGCACTCTACCGACTGAGCTATCTCCCCAGCCCCTTGACCTTCTTTTGATAATGTGTTTAAATGACTTTGCACATGGGCTGTGTGAAGATTGGTGACAAGATGCAGAACAAAATAATTCTGAGTAATGTTTGAATTACCTAGTCTTAGCGGAGAGCAGCAAATCTTATATCTTGATGAAACACTTAATATAATTAACATTGTGCCATTAGCATTGATGGAGCTTGACTTTTGTGAGATTGAAGTTCTTGATATATAGTCTCCAGATATAATTAAGTAGGATTTGCTAAGCAACATAAGTGATTTGTAACAGGCAACAGTATGGATGTTTATAGTGTGTTACTTTACTTAAAATAACCCCATATATCTTCCTGTTTAATTCATTTTTCTGATTCTCAATATGTCAGAATAAAATGTTCCCATTCATTCATTTTGAAGAACACAACTCTTACGATGCAATTTTAATTGCAACTTGTCTACTCTGTTCTTTACACAATTTTTATGTGGGCCACTGTGTTAAGTGACTAAGCAAAGCCTAGCCACCAAATGCTGACTTGCAGAAAAGAACAGATATAATGTCCTCAAATATATTCTCTAGTGCTATTTTCATGGTTGATCTTATAGTTCAATATACTAAAAACAGGAGTCTACATCTAGGATATTCAAGATCATTTTAGATTTTAAGTAAAATCAACTGAGAATTATGATATAAAAGAAAAATCCCAGGAGCATTTTTAACCAGATGAGATACAAAAATGTTCTTTTCCTCTAAAACTTCCCTGATGGTTAATTTTATGTGTCAACATGGTTACACTATGGTGTCCAACTGTTTGGTTAAAAAAAAAAATTAGTCTAAATGATGTTACATAAAGGTATTTTTAAATGTGGTTAACACAAAACACTAATTGACTTTAAGTAAGAAGATCATATAATGTGGGCAGGCCACATTCAGCTTGAAGGCCTTGAGAGCAGAGATTGAAGTTTCCCCAAAGTAGAAGGAATTCCACCTCCAGAATGCAGTGTGGAAATTTTGTCTCAGTTTCCAGACCTCAGGGAAAAGAAAAAAAAAAACCAAAAACCTTTACATGTAAAATAACCTTTACATATATATATATATATATATATATATATATATATGTCATTATTTTTAAATTATCTATATTTCTCTGAAGAACCCTGACTAGTGTCCATTCCAAACTATTGAATGAACAGGCTCAAGATATTGGTTAGTGATGGAGTGCTTGCCTAGCACACCTGTGGCCCTGAGTTCAATCCTCAGTATGTCAAAAAAATAAAGCAAGCAAGTCTGGTGCTAACCAAGTTATTGAATGAAGTTGACTACAATAAATTCTCAACAGTTATTCATAAAACTTCATGTAAATGTATAGGATGCATCTAACACATAGTCTTCAAGTGATATTTTAATACTGCTTTTGCATTTAACTTAAAATGAAGTGGATGATAGTGATTTGCCATTTACCACATAAAACTACTTTAGACTTTCTAGGAGAATATGTTGTTTTGACCATCCTAGATTTCTTTCCTGAGTGTCACTATCACTTTCATACTAATCCTTAAAGAGTTTTAACAATTATTCTTTTCCTCCCTCCCTTAGTAAATATAAGCAATTAGTTATACAATCTTATGATCATTTGTGGACTTCAGGGTAAGGGGTTTTTTTCTTTCTTTCTTTCATGAAAACAGTTATTGCCACCAATTTTTCTCTATTTTGGAAAAAATTTAATTTTAATATGTTTACATCTATGGGAAGAAATACAGCCCGTTCTCTAAAATAATACCCAAAGAATTATTCTGAAGGGTAATTTTCCAAAGTCATGAGTGTTAGGGCCATTGCTAATGTCAGTAGCCTAGTGGTAGAGGGAACAAAAGTAATTTTTTAAAAAAGAAAGAAAATTAGCAAGAAAGAAGTCTGGAAAGTGAGTGTTTAATGTGTATGTGAAGGTTGCTTTGCACATTTTTATCTCAGCTCTCTCACTCTGCTGTGGCCAGGTAGGAGAGAAAGACCTGGGTTTCAGTCAGTAAGAAGGGAGAAATTTAAAAGGTACATTTAAGGTCTTTTCTTAATCTTATAGTTGAATCAGATTGAATATATCACTAATAGTTGTAATGTAAAATAGATCAAATGTAGGCTGCTGAGGAGAGGGAATGAAAAGAACATTTAATTAAAATGTCCAAAATTGCATAATCCATTAAACTTATAATTTTTTGAATGTGTTTCTTTATATAGTCACTCAGAAATAATGATTAACTGTATTAGTTTCTTCAAAACACAATTGGGAAGGTTTTAACAAAGTTATATAAGTACCAATGTTCACAGTAGAGTAAGAGAATTTTATCTTAGCAACTGGTACCAGTGATCTAAAAATGTTGATGGGCTCACTCCACCCTTCTTAGGGTGCACTATTTTTATTTTTATTTTATTTAACTTTTTCTTTTTTGCTGCTGTCGCCTGTGGACATCAGACCCTGTTGCTCCATGACTTGGGATTCAAGCAGAGGAAATACTGCTTTTCTGTGAGGCAGTCATCACGGCCCACTGATCCCCTGTAGTTTACCTCCCATTGTCTGCTGCAATTGTCCGCCCTCTGCCAGCATATCACCTATCTTTTAAGTGCTGATCACCACCAATCATCTGCCATTTGCCCATTTGCCGGCCTCTTGCCTGTCCATCACCTGCCTTTCACTCACCTATCACCCACCACCCTACGTCCACCAGTCAATCATCCACTGTTAGCCTGCAGACTGCCTGAAGATCACCAACAGATTGCCTGCTGCCCATTGTTGCCTGGAAATCCATTGTCATAGTACCCGCATGTTTGGTTATACGAGGTCACTGCCATGTTGGGACACGGGTCAGGGTCTGCAGGTTTGCCTCTGCCACACTGATATCTTGGGGCACAACCACCTTGGTCTGGAGACACAGGCCAGGACCTGGAGATATATTAGGTTACCTGCAGGTCTGGTTGCACCTGAGATCTTTCTGCTCGGTGTGGTAGTGGCTGCCATTTGACTGCCTTTTTGCAGGGTTGCTCCTTTGTATAAACACATCCCTGGTGGTTTTCCTGCAAGTTGAAAGAGCACTGAGATCTTGGGACTACAGCGAGGCAAGGCCTAGGGAAACCAAAGTCCAGGTTCATCAGATTGCAGCTGGGTTTGTGTGGGCCAATCTGGTTCTGGCAAGCCTGTGGAAAGCCAGAGACTAGGGGAAGTTGGGGGGGTGGGGGCACAGGTTGAAGAATCTGTAGAAAACTGGGCTCTGTCCATCTCAGTGAGTCCTGACATGGCTACAACAGGCAAGAAGACTGGAAAAGGGTGTGAGGACATCTTGTTATTCACCCACCCACCCAAATGGTCCAGCAACCACTGGACTGGAGCTAACACCAAACTTCAGACAACCCCACCTATTGGCAGAGAAGGGAAACTGAGAAACTTTTTGAAAATCAATGGAAGCAATCATTCAATTTTCCTTTGAGACTTTCCCTTTTTTTTTCCGCCCTCTCTCTCACACTTCTACCATCTTTGAATCCAAATATTTTTCATATATCAATTTATTGAGGAATGGGATGTCTGAATAGTATATTACAGTTTTGTTGTGTATTCTTATATTTTTACTTTTCTTTTATGAAAACTTTGGTATATTTTTTCTCTCACTTATCTCCCTGAATTCTCTTTCTCACTTCTCTCATACTAACAGCCAACTTCTATTAACTCCTCCCTTGCTCTCACTATATATTTCTACCTCTATCTTCTCTCCTTCTTCCTCATAAACATTCAAAATTCTCATACCAGAATATCACAGCACTTAAGATGCATCCAGACCAGCAAACTAAACTCACTTTTCCTCAATTTCCCCAGGGGTATTTTGCTCATGTCAGTCTGTTTTCTGTATCAGTTAGGACATTATTTTGAAATAAGTAACAGAAACACATCGTAGCTAGCTTATGCTTATATAATTTTGTAAGGAACACCAGGAACTCACTATATTAATAGAGGTCTTACCTCTATTATAAGTTGCATCTCCTTAGTGTCTCAATAGAACCAGATTGGCATTGCTGCTGAAAATGAATTGTTACCATTTCTGTATGCCACAGAGTAGATACAACATGTGTGGAAAATCCAGTAGAGGAAACTAAATCATTAGCACTGCTTGACTGCCAGGGTGTGCCCTATTCTCGCTGCCCTTTTCATTGAAAAATAAGACACTGCATTACAATAAGATGACATTAATGGTAAATTACCCTATTTGGCTTGGATATGGGGTATCCCTCCAAAGCTCATGTGTGAGATAATGCAGGAACATTCAGAGGCAAAGCAAATAGGTTATGAGAGGGTAACCTAATCAATGACTGAATCTCTTTTATGGATTAACTGAATGATAACTATAGGCAGATAGTGTGTGGTTGGAGGAGGTAAGTCACTAGAGGTGTGCCTTTTGGGTATGTTTTTTGTCTCTCATGAACAGTTTAGTCTCTGTTTTCTGTTACCTTGTCCTGAACTTCTTTCCTCCTCCACACCCTTTTGCTATGATGTTCTGTCTCACCTTGGGTCCAGAGTTATAGAGTTGACTGTGTATGGAATGAGACCTCTGAAACCATGAGCAACAAATATATTTTTCTCCTCTAAAATTGTTCTTGTCAGGTCTTTTGGTCACAGTGGCAAAAAAGCTGACTAAAATATCACCAATAGGATGTAGATTACCTTGAAAGGTAACTGGGTCCTGAAGTTTTAAGCATTTTTATAAGCAGCATAGTCTCTGCTACTCTAAAGTAACTAATTTGTACATGCCTTGTACATGCCTCTGAATTACTTTCACCCTAAATGTGTCTGGACATTTTCCCCTCCTAGGTATCAAAAACAACTTTTTGTTGACGTTGTTATTCAGTCTTCATGAACCTATTAACTTGTGTTGATTTTTTAAGGATGCAGTCAAATCACTTCCACAATAACAACAACTGAACCTCCTTCCATCATAGACTCATCTACAGTATTCATTCACTAGTCTCTGGTATGAGATAATTACTTTCTACTACAAAGGTCATCTTGCTTGAACTTGTATTTCCTGCTTCCCAGGCATTTTGAGTAGGAGGGAAGACCTCCACACCATCTACAGTAATGGTTTGCATCATCTTAATTTGGCTGGAGCCTGACACCCCCAGTTTCCTGTTTGTCTACTTTTCACACTGTAGGGTATGGCAAGCTGCCCAGGTCTCTTAATTCATAAACTATTTGGTGAAGTTTTTCAAAGCTTCTTATATCTGTTCTCATGAAGGGAGGGAAATTTTGAAAATCTGGGCTTCAATATTAAATATGTAAATGATCATACATAGCACATTTGTCACTTGATTTTTGAAGCATGTAGTGATAGTTTTGTCAATACAAGAAGGCAGAAGACCAAGTAAATTATGTTCTTCACTTGTTCTCAATAAAAGTGAAGAAAATGTGATTGAGACACTAAAAGATAATTTAAAAAATCATATAGCAAGTAATGATTGAATAGTACATACTACAAAAGAAATAAGAAATATTTGGTGGTTAGTGGTGGAGGTGGTGATGGTGGATTACACCTCTTCCCCAAGTTCTACTTCAAAGAGAACAGGTTTTATTCCCTGTATTTAAGTATAAATCAGCCCAAAATTTAATTTGCTCTACCTGCTGCTGGTAAGCACTTCTGCTTTTATTACCCTAAGGGAAGATATTTCACCTGTAAATTTATTCTGCTATTACCAGAAATATCTATCCAAACCAGATTTTGAGTAAAGACTAAGCCCCCAAACCTGAAGCTGATGTGTATGATCCCTGGGTCGTGAGGTTTCAGTGTGTGTAGCTTGGCACTACACCCAGGTTAATACCCTGAATTACTGTATCCAAAGGAAAATGTCTAATAACGTAAGGAAAACACCCTATCTTTTTGCCCAAAGCCTGAGCATCTGTTTTCACATCACACTTCCATCTGAAAATTAATATTCCTTATAAAAGGAATGATTTTAAAGGCTGCTTATGATCATGGCTTAGGCAGAACTATAGTTACCCAAGTGGAAAAACAAATAATCTTTTTAATAGACTGGTGCTGCAGGATTTTCCTGTATGAACTGCAAGTTACCATTGCTGTAGTCCTCTGGGTTGGTTTTATGAGCTTAAAGGAATGAACAATGAAGTCCTGTTGAACTGGTTCACGCTTATTCTACAGCACCTAACACGTTGTTTGATATACAATTATATTTGAGCATTTGTTAGTGCCAAGCACCATGTAAAACATTATGGACATACAGATATGGAGAGGAAGGAACTTCAAATTTTGCAAATCCTCCATGCCTATAATATGGTTAGGACCTCCTTTCTTAAGTCACAAAAAAGATGTCAAAATTCTACAAGGTAGTATCACTTCTAAATTTTTTCTTTTTTCCAATATGAGACTCAAACCCAGGGTCTTGCACATGCTAGGCAAGGACTTTACAACTGAGCTATGCCTTCAGCCTTAAAATATTTGCCTTTCAATTCACTTGTTCTTAAACATAAAGTGCCAAGTAAGTAACAAAGCAGAAAAAATAGAATTCCAGAGTTTTGGGTGCTGTTCTTTGATGGAGATGGCAGTAAGAGAAGTCTACGCTGGATTTCCTTTTCCATGATTGCCAGAGAATAGTGTGGAAGAATACATAGGAACATCAGTAAAAAAGAATGAAAGGGGTATAGTTCATGATGTGATCATGCCCTTCTCAAATAATCATGAATTTGAAAAGACTTGCAAGTGTCAAATAATATTGAATTGTGCAGATATTTATAATTCTTACTCCTAAGACTTGCTTAATAAATTCATTTAGAGGAAAAAGATCTCTTTTCAGAGGTTTCTAGTTCTCTTCCAGCAGTATATAAGGAACTTAGAAGGTGTCACTTCTTCCTAAATCAGATGAAATATCAACAACTCTTCTCAGATCTACAAGAGAAGTGATCACAGAGCAAACTGCTACCTCCTAAATCAGAAAGACAGACAGATAAAGAGAATCAACTTAACAGAGCGAAAAGTTCCATGGAAACCAGTAGGGAAAACTGATCTGTGATTAATAAATTGCTGGAAGCCCAGTGAGGACCAGTCTGACAAACAAAAACTCTAAAAGGACTCAGTCACCGTGGGGGGTCTACACAATTTTGTGGGTTGAACCTACTGGAGCTCAACCAGATCCTTTCAATGAATAATAGAGAAAAAATCCTCTTGTTTTTCCAGCAGAGGAGGGGAAAAGAACGCATCTTAATATATGCCTGAGCACTCTGTTCTACTTAGTAAAGTCTGCCCTTTTAGCAAGCTGTTTATAACCAAAGCCTCACTTGTTAAAGCTTTATAAGAGCCTAACTGACCTGGTGGAATGGAAATACCTACTCCAGCTCCCCTAGCTTCAACTCCAACTGACTCTAGACATTCACTTCATCAAGAGAAGGGGAAGAGGATGGAGAAGCATTTGTAAGGATCACAATTGGAAGGCCAAGCCTCAGAGAAGGCTAACACCTAATCATAAGCCTGTAGAATACCTGCCCTCCCTCACCTTCCACCATGTTACTAAAGTCTTAACAGCATTTCCTTTTACCCTGCACATCATGTACTGATATCAAGAAAAATTAGAAGCTATACAAAAAGGCATACCTAATGTAACATTGTCAAAAGAAAGTCTTTTCCTATTAAAGCCAACCTATAAAATTGGTAGGAGCAATTTATTCCACCAGAGGCATAAATACCAATGTAGGAACATAAGAAGCAAAATAAAATGAAATGAAAAAGTAACATGACAAGGCCTATGAAACACAATAACTCTCTAACAGCAAACCACAAAGAAAAGAAAATTAGCAAATTTCCTGAGAAAGAACTCAAAAGAATTATTTTAAGAAAATGCAACAAGATACAAGAGAATATAAACAGGTATTTCGATGACATTTGGAAGACAATTCATGCCATGAGTCAGAAAGTCAGCAAAATGGTAAGAGATCATGAAAAAGAATCAATCAGAAATTTGAATCTAAAGTCTCAGGAAATGAAGAAAAAAATGGTTGAGAACCTCAACTACAAAATTGATCAGAAGAATTTCTAAACTCGATGACATAAATGAGAGATTAAATAAAGAAGAAATATTTAAAAGAATGAAGAAATATTTAAAGACATATAAGGCACCATTAAGCAAGCAAATAGTTGAATACCTACAATGAAATAGTTGCTGAAAATCTTCCAAATGGCAGGAAATATATGGCTATCCAAGTCCATGAAGTTCAAATGACCTCAAATGATTCAACCAAAAAAAGAAAAAATTTATCTCTGAGGCATATTATAGTGAAACTGTCATAAGTACAGTACAAGACAAAAAGAGAATTATAAAAAACAAGAGAAAATCAGTAAGTAATGAAGGAATCCCCATTAGACTTCTCTGTAGAAAACTTACAGGCCAAAAGAAAATGTGGTGATATATTCATGGTTCTATAAGAAAAAATTGCCAATCAAGAATAGTATACCCAGCAAAACTATCCTTCAGAAATGAAGACTTATCAAAGCAGAAGCTGAAGAAATTCCACCAGCAGACTGGCCATACAAAATTGCTTAAAGGGGTTCTATGGTAAAAGCAATGGGGTGAATAACTACTTTCATGAAAATACATGAAAGTATAAAACTCAACAGTAGAGTAGATGCACAGAAGAGGAAAAAAATAGAATCAAACCCTATGGATATATAAAACCACCAAATTACAAAGATGAAAAAGGTAAAAAGATCAAGGAAAAAAGGATATACAAAATGACCAGAAAAAATAAAATATAGATAAAAGAATGACAGGAGTATGTTTACTTATCATTAATAACCTTGAAAGTAAATGGGTTAAAATCCCAATCAAAAGATATAGACTGGTTGAAAAGAAGCTAGACCCCATAATATGCTGCCTATGATAAACTCACTTCAGCAATAAAGGCACACATGGACTGAAACTGAAATGATAGAAAAAGATATAACCATACAAATGAAAAATAATAGTAGGAGAGGAGTAGTCCTACTTATATCAAATAACAGACTTTAAATCAAAATGTGTAAAAAGAACCAAAGAAGGTCATTATATAATGATAAAGGAATCAATTCAATAAGAGAAAATAACTATTACAATTATATATGCACCCCAACACTGGTATGTCCAAGTATAAAAAAGATATTATTAAATCTAAATGAAGAGATTGACTCTATTAAAAAATTAGTGGGGTACTCTAATGCCCAATTTTCATCAATTGACAGCTTATCCAGACAAAAACATTAACAAAGAAATCTTGGAATTAAACTATGCTATAGACCAAATGGACCTAACAGATATTTACAGAACATTCCACCCAACCTACTGCAAAAGACACATTCTTCTCATCAGCACATGGAGCATTCTCCAGGGTAGACCATATGTTAGGCTACAAAACAAGTCTTAACAGATTAAAAAAAAAAATTGAAATGATGGCATGTGTCTTCTTTGTTCACAATGGACTAAAACTAGAACTCAGCTAAAGAAATTCCAAAAAGTATATGAATACATGAAAATTAAACAAGAAATCAAAAGGGAAATTTAAATTCTTGAAATTTAAAAACAAAAATGACACTTAGAACTACAAATGACAGAAAAAATAGTGTGCTGTGGATTGAATGTCTCCTACAAAACTCCTGGTGAAATTTAATTGCTAACATAATGGTGTGGGAGACAGAATCTTTAGGAGATGGTTAGGCTAAGTGGGATTCACCCACGTGTGAGGTTAATGCCTTCACTGAGCATATGAAAAAATGCTCCATTTCATATGCCATCAGGCAAATGCATGTTAAAACATCAAGAAACCACTGTGCCCAGATAGCTGGATGTGTTAGTCACCTTTCCTTTAAAAAAAAAAAAAAAAAAAACTGAGATAATCAATTGAGAACGATGTTAAGGTTTTTGCTTTGAACAATGTCAAGATTTTTGTCTTGTTCTGTTTTTTTCACAGCTTTGGAGCTTTCAGTCCATGGTCATTTGACCTGCTATTTTGGAGCCTGTGGTGAGGCAGTACATCATGGCAGAAGCATGTGGAGGAGAATGCTGCTCACCTCATGATGGCTGGGAAGCAAAGCAGAGAAATAGGAAAGAGACTGGATTTCCACTATTGCCTTCAAGGGCACACCCCCAGTGCCTCCCAGTGGGCACACTCGTAAAGTTTCCAGTACCTCCCAAGAGTGCCACGTTGGAGACTAAGCCTTTATTTAACACATGGACCTTTTGAGCACATTCTGGATCCAAACTATAGCACTAATTGCTTGCTTCCAAGTTTGGGCAATTATGATTAAAACCGCTATAAACATTCATGTGTAGTGTTTTGTATGAACATAACTGTTCAAGTCTGTATAAATCAGGGTTCTGCAAAGAGGAAGAACCTACAGGAGATAAATAGGGGATTTATTAGGGCAACTGGTTCATTCCAGTTTTAAAACCTGACAAGTCCCAAGATAGATGAGGTATCTGAAAGATGGAGAGCCAGAGACGTCAGTAGCATGGTTCAGTCCAAGTACGAAGACCTGAGAACTAGGGGAACTAATAGTTCAACTCTCAGTGCAAGACTGAAGTTCTAAAAAACTGGGGGAAGACTTGTTCAAGTCCCTGAGTACAAAAGCAGGAAAACCCAGAGAAGTGTGTCCTAACTCCAGAAAAGAGAGAAAATTCACCTTTCTTCTGCCTTTTGTTTTATCTGGGTGCTCAGTTAACTGGATGGTGCCTGACCACAATGGGTGAGAGCAGATAGTCCTCATTCAGTCTGCTGATTGAATTGCCAGTCTCTTCCAGAAAAATCTTTACAGACATACTAAGAAATCATACTTTACCAGTGCTATGGCATTCTTCAAGAGTTGAATGGACAAAATGTGGTACACTGATAGAGTGAAATATTATTCAATGCAAAAGGAAATTAGTTATTAAGTCATGAAAAATATGGAGGAATGTAAATGCATAATACTAAGGGATAAAAAGCCCATCTGAAAAGACTACATGACCTATGATCATATATGCTCTATGATTCCAGGTGTATGACATTCTGGAAAGTGAAAAACTACAGAGTAAAACCATCAATGGTGCAAATGCTATGGCTGCACAGATACTAAAATTAGATAATACAGAAAAGACTAGCACGGTCCCTGCACAAGGATGACAGGTAGATTCATTAAGAATTCCATATATTAAAGAAGGAGTGTAAACTATGGGTTGTGGGTGATCATTATGTGTCAATACAGGTTTATTGATTTTAACAAATGTATGACTCTGGTGGGGGAGGTTGATAATGGAGGAGGGAGACTGCATGTGTGGAACAAGGGGTATATGGGAAATTTCTGTTATATGCTGTCCAATTTTGCTATGAACCTAAAATTGCTCTTAAGAAACAAACTCCTGGCCCTAGGAAATAGAACAATAATAATTTATTTAAGCAAATTCTGTATACATATACTAACTTTAGGATAAATTTAATTTCTTGAACAACTTTGGACCATCACCTTATTTCTATCATTCTCATCACATAATGCTTCTAAACTTACATTCTATAACTAGCATGTGATGAAAACAACAGGGAAGAGGGAAAAGGTGTAATTAAAGTGTTAGTGGCAAAAGATGCCTGGGAAAGTAGACAAGC
Organism: Sciurus carolinensis; assembly: GCF_902686445.1. Taxonomy (NCBI): domain Eukaryota; kingdom Metazoa; phylum Chordata; class Mammalia; order Rodentia; family Sciuridae; genus Sciurus; species Sciurus carolinensis. The sequence continues at coordinate 114,145,455 of NC_062221.1, forward strand.
ACCCTCCTCCCTCCTTATCAAGTTTTTACTTAAATGTTCTAGGAGTCAAACATACTATGTTGCTTCTGAGTTGGAAAGGATTTTACTATGTGTAAAGCATAACTTAGTAATCGTGGGCAATAGAAAAAACCCTGTAGGGATCATGCTGGTGATTTTAGTTTAGTTCCTAAACTTGACTTTCACTTGAGACATTATCCCAGATAAAGGTTACTGCAACAAACTATGTCTAAGACAAACTTGTTTAGACCTTAAAGGTCTATGGGAAAGTATTATGAGACTAGGCAGCTAGAGAGAAGAGAATAAAAAGATAATATAATAATGCTATTAATTTACCCTTTCACAATAATTTCCCCAAAAGTGAAGTAGACTTAATTGCTACCTTAACCATCTCATCATTTTTCCTGAAGGTTCTGAAATAACCTCCTTTCTTTTCCTGGTCTATCTTCTATATTGCTTTAGATCATTCTAAGTTGCAAATAGGATTAGTGCCTGAGAAAAATAGGCATTCAACTATTTGTTGAGTAAAGGAAGTGTCCTCACATGGTGAAAACCCTACTATGGCTTCCCATTGTCTATACTCCAGAGTCTAAATTCTTTAGCATGAAGTAGAAGACTTCAAGACTCCCTGCATCCTCTTCTTTTCTAGGTTCTTCTCACCTGCACCTCTTTGATATCCTGACTGGGGTGCTCTCTTAGGTTTCAAAGCTTTTACATGCACTGCTTCCTCCTGCTGTCATGCCGTTCTTCCAATTCTGTCCTAAAAGTTTCTATTCCTTCTTGGACCATTTCCTCAATGAAATCTTTGCGGATAAGCTCCAGATAGATCAATTTGATCCCATCAAAGTTCCCATGACACTAGTAAACTTATTGTGCCTTTCTAGCATATTGTAAATGATTGTTTACATAGTTGGTTGTCCCTTAAGACAGTGCCTTATGAGGGCAGAGCACCACTTGATTGTCAATGTCAAGGCAAGGAGCATGCTAGAGTAAATGAAAGCAGAAGAATTAAGCAAACAGATTAGTTTTCTGGCTTCCCCATCCAGAGTGGGACCTTAAAAAAGTTGAATTCTCAGAATTCAGTTTTCTCCTTTAAAATTTTAAAAAGAAAGTTACTTTGGCTAACTCATCAACTGCCAGATAAAAATTTTTTATCTCCAAATAAAATGACATGAGAGAGAAGCAAATTAGAGTAAATAAATGTGTGTGCATATACATGTGTATGTAATTATTAGATTTCCAAAGGATTATATTAGTTTTTAAATTTTATTGTCAATGTTCTTGGTCTCATTCAAACCTTGTTACAAATGCTTCACTGACAAAGTATATTGCAATCATAGGCATATGAAAGTACTTGTGATTCTTTGTGAAAATAAATGATTAATATTCATGTAATACACTTTTAGTTGTCCATCAAAATAGTAACATTTCCTTCAAAATGGTCTTTGTCTGACTGAAGCCATTCACCTAACTTGGATTTTAAAATCAATAGTTCATATTCAGAGAACTCATGATTATTTAGTAGCATCAAAGTGAATACACTAAGATAGTAATTTAGATATGAATTAACCAGTGAAAACCAATATACAAAACCACACTCAGTTCAGAGGTTAGAATTGCAGGGCTTATGTGGAAGCCAAACTTGAGCCTGGTCAATGGTAGAAAAAAATGATGAAAAGTTTTATTTATTTTCTAGTATTTAAAAAATTTGAAGCCATCCTGCTACATTTTTGTTTGTTCTTTGCTTCTTAAGTGTAAAAAGTAAAATAATTGGAGGGAAACCTGAGATGAGTGAGCTTTTATTATCAAAAAAATTAAGCATGCAACCAGGAATGGAATTCCAAAACCATTCCCAAAGAGGAAATGTGTTGCCAGGACCCTGAACGAGCATTTTTCTGCTTGAATTCAGTATGCAGTATATCTCTGTTATAAAGCAGTTGCAAGTCAATCTACTCTGAATGTTTAATTTTAAAAATGTAACTGAGATCAAAATCTAAAATTTACCCTCATTAAATCCTTTACCTTTAAGGAGAGAATTTCTTTTTTCACTCTTAAGCATATGGGGGGTGGGGAAGGGGAATAAAACCAAAGTTCCTGTTTTAAAAAACACCTCCACAACTTGGAATTTGGTTGTTCTCAAAGGGTAAAATTTCTGCCAAATGGATGACAAGCTGTTGCCGGGGCAGCAAGAAAGGCGTCTGTGGGAGTAGGCAATGGATTAACGCACAGAAGCTGCCTCCCATTTTAAGCTCAGATACTCTCTGAAACAGGAAGAATCCAAGTTTCAAAGCTTTTACTAATCTTTCTCATTACCTCTAGCATTTATTCACAGATGCCCAATGTAAGATCATTCCTGGTCTACCTTCTATACTACTATCAGACCATTCTAAGTTACAAACAGGATCAGTACCTGAGAATAATGGGCATTCACATATTGGTTAAGAATGAAGTTTCCTCTCATAGTGAAAATCCTTCTATGGCTTCCCATTATCTACCCAGCACAGTCTAAATTCCTTAGCATGGAATTCCTACAATTCCTACATTTGTAGCTACAATTGTAGCATTCCTACAATTCCTTAAAGCACCAACCCTAGGAATAAAAATATTAGCAAAATAGTAAAATTACTTTCAATGCCTTTTACATGATTTTCTTGGGAATCTAAAGTGATTCAATTTGTAAAAAAATACTAATCAAATATAAAAACATAGATTAATAGAATATGAATTTACATATATTAAGATAGCAGAGAAATTAGGAACCAAGTCTTATTGAGCATATTGTGATCAAGGAATTCAGGTGTTGTTGCAAACTTTAATTATTAAATCTTTCAGCAATAAAACTAAATGTTTTATTCTTTGATTTCAAGTTTGAAAGCCAAAAGAGAGATTATCAAGAATCAAATAACTAGTTGGTGTTGGAGACAAAATTCAAATACAGGGGTTTTGTGGATTTTTTCAGGCTCTACACATTCTGAAAGTTGCATATTTTTAAATATTTTTTCTAGTGTTTCAAAACTTTTCCCAAATATAGACAGCATAGGAGCAGTTAAGTTGAACAGGCAGTTTTTACAATGCAAGAGATGTCATATAAATAGCTTCCTGTTTGAAGATATTGTAAACTTAGCATCAATACTTTTTGGAAAGAAGCCATCATCATTATACAAGGGAGTTCCCAGAAATGAGCCAAAATGAAACCCTTAAAAATAGAATCATATTAACCTTTAATCTCATATCCCCTGGGGGAAAAATGAGGACCATGAAAAGTATGAGGAATCATCATCCCAGAAAGTAATGCTCTCTACTGGCCATCCAATCTTTGGGAAGAGTCATGCTGTATTCCTGGGATGTTTGAGGTCATCATGAGTTGTTGGCTGCAATCCCATCCACACCCATCATTGAGGGAAATAATGTTCAAATTCAGTGAGTTGGTGAGTGCAAACTCACCATTTATAGAATAGAGCTCCAATCTATTCTTGAGCTTACAAACTAACCTTCCAAGAATGTTATATAATAACCTGTCACTGACTTTTAATGTGTTTAGGAAACATATTTTTTTGATTAATGATGAATTATCATCTGATCACTTTGTGATAACCAGGTAAGTAATTTAATTAAGATTAAGAATTCCAATCTGAAAAAAAAAATTCCAAGATGAGAAGTATTTGCTTTGGATATGAGCAATTAGCCTGCTAAGAGTACATACACTCTTAGGTAGCTAATTAGATTGACTCATAAAGTGTTTTCCTGGTTGGGATTAGCATGCAGGATATTAAGAGAACCACTCCATATATCTTGTTAATCAGGAGTAAAGAGTGAAATGTCACATTCTAGGCTTCATCTCCTTGAACACATGTTATGATTTAGATGTGGTGTCCCCCAGAAACTCATGTATGAAACCATGAAAGAATGTTTGGAGGAGAAATGATTGTGTTATAGCCTTAACCTAATCAGTTAATTAATACCTGGTGGGATTAACTGGTAACTGGAGGCAGGTGGGATGTGACTGGAGGAAGTGGTTCATTGAGGGTGTGGCTAGGGGTTATATATTTGTATCTGGAAAGTAGAGTCTCTCTCTGCTTTCTGATCATCATGTGAGCTACTTCCCTCTGCCACGCTCTTCTGCCTCACTTCAAGTCCTGACTGCTCTCTATGGATTGAGACCTCTGAAACTATGAGCCCTCAAATAAATTTTTGCTCCCCTAAAATTGTTCTGGTCAGATCTTTTAGTCACAGCAGTGAAAAAGCTGACTCAAACAGGTTCTTCCTATCTTACATTCAAAATGGATGTGGTAAAGGATTTGAACCCTGGCCAGCACTAGAAGGAGGGAAATATGTACTTTTAGTTCTTAGACTCTGAGGAAATAAAGAAACTTTGTTAATATTTTATTTAATTTATGCTAAACATCAAGTAATATGGAAGTCACTAGAAAAAAAGCTGAAGAGAAGCAGTAACCTCTAATGTATGACTAGGTTTTGCTCCAATAATTTCTACCTTAGAATTCAAACAAGTGTGTAATGCATATAAATGACCAAAGAAAATATTCTAAAAAGGACATACATTGCATAGTAATAAAAGAAAAAGGTTTTGTTTTTGTTTTTCTTTACCCACAACATTTCCCAACATTCATAACTTGCTTTAGAGAGAAGATCAGACAGTCCTTCCTCCGTGTGCTGTTCCTTAAATTCATTCAGTTTCAAATATTCAATATGCCAGGGTGCCATATTTAGGGGTACTTATGTTTTTCACCAAAATGAGTTCTCTGAGTTAAAGGATGTATAAAATTCTTTTCACATCACAATGACCTTAGGAAAACAAAGGTATCCTTCCTCTTTTTACCTCAAATTTTTCTACTTCAGTAGTGTTCTATCAAATCAAATAAAAACTATGAATAAACTATTAACATACTGCTTAACTAAGTCTCTAAGTCTTCAATTGACCCCTTTAGGGTCAGTGTGACCTTCGGTCCATATGACCTTATGGAGCAGAAACCAGGCCAAGCCCACTATCTGTTCATCAGAAGTGGCCTGGGAGGTGTCCATCAGTAGTGATCAGGTATGTCTGGTTACTGGGAGTGGAAATCACTCATCTTCTGCATCAAAGCAGTTTATGTTGGATGTAGAAAGTAATTTTCATATTAATACATAATAGGTCATCAACAGGGGGTTATTCTGAATAGAAATTGCAGCTCCCTGAACGTATAGTGTTTATTACAGACTCTGCAGGGTGACTGAAATTAAATCAGGTATGCATTTGACTTTGTCATAGGACCTTGAAGCTCGTTTCTGTGTTTTGCTGCAGGTCCTGGAACCTCTCTGAGTTTCATTTGAAAGAAAAAGCTTTACATAAATTTAGCCAAATCCTAAGAAATCTGGTGTATATTCTATATGGCTATATAGTAAATTCAACCTTAGCAAGGGCCATGTCCTAACACTAGAAAAATCACCAAACATAGATACAGATTTATACAGTCACTAAGCTTTCTAGACATCTCATTTTTCTTGAAAATCATGGCATTTCTGTTTATTACAATTAATACATTGAATTCACTTTTAAACTCTCCCCTGAGGGCAATAGTTTACAAATACCAACAATATTCGACCCTTCTTAAAAGTTATTATAAAAAGTAAAAGATAAGAAAGAGAAAAAGGAGAAATGGGAGTGATAGATAGTGACATAAGATCACTCACCAGGTCAAGGACTCTCGATTCACATTGTGTGATCAAATTCATGCCCCAGTAAAGTAAAAGATGACTACATTTAGGTATGTGTAGAATAGTCAAGATCATCTTGACTGCTAATGCTCTACTTGACAGTCATCCACAGTAGAAAATGTATAATATCTTTGTCTTAGTCTATTCAGGGCATATAACAAAATACCATCAACTAAGTATATTATAAACAACAGAATATTATTTATCACAGTTCTGAAGGTTGGGAAGTCCAAGAAGATGCTTCTGGCATGTTTGGTATATAATGAAGTTCATCTTCCTGGTTTATACATGGTTCCTTCTTTCTGAGTCCCACATGATAGAAAAAAACAAAAAACAAAAACAAAAAAATAAAAAATAAAAAATAAAAAAAAACACTCCCATGGGACTATTTTATAAGGCCACAAATTCCATTCATGAGGACACTATCCTGGAACCTAAATCACTTCCCAATAGTATTTACCCTCTACTACCATCATCCTAGGGTTAGGGTTTAAGCATAGGGAATTTGGGGGACACAGACCTACAGGCCATAGCAATCTTCTTGTCTCATTATTTCTGGTCTGAAACTAACCAGGCAGTGTCAAAGAATGATGCCTGTGTTCTTTGTACTATTTGTTCCATGTGAACTTTTCCTCACCCTTCACAAACACAACCTTGTTTCTACATTCTTGATTGAATGTTCTCACACTAACTACCTTCACTTTGATGTCTTTTCCTATTTACAAGACAGAGCATTTGTTGCTGCTGAGGTTTTCTTGTGTATCTTACGTCCCATTCTTCCAACAACAGTATTTATCTGCCTCTACCTCACCCATTGCATTCTGCTGTCCTCCTAGATGACAATGGATTGATCCAATGGATCCTGAGAACATGTCCATGAGAATATGGACTAAGGTTTCTGAGGCCTCAATCTGTCATATTTCCTGTTCACTAATAGTATGCTATTGGACAGGTTGCTTGACCTCACTTAACCTAGTCACTGAATAAAGAAAAGCATCTTCCTAGATGATTAGGATGGTCAGTGAGAAAAGGCTTTATCTGCTCACAGATGAGAAGTTTTGATTAAAGACAAGAAGTGTAGGTTTTCAGGAGTAGTAGGGGAAATGATACCCGGATGGAAAGAGTACTGGTCGAACAGAGGTGATACCTATATTTACTAAATTCTGAGAGAAGGCATTACTTAGGAAAAGTAGACTTGATTAATTTCTCAAAAGAGGATTTGCCTATCAATTCTTGGTTCCCTCTTGTATATCCCAGTGAGTTATTTATACCAGGAAGGGTAATTGCAAGAATTAAAGAAAGAAAACAAATTTCTTGCAAATTATCTTGATTTTTATTTACCACCAGTTCAGTTTTTTGGTAGAAAGTGGATTTAAGCCCATCTTTTAAACCACAAATTTAGTTCTGGTATATTATAAGTAAAGAAATACCTAATGCACATTACCTGTCTTGTTCCCATAGCTTTTCATTTCCACTTTTATATCATTAATGTGTAATGCCTGGCTTCCAAAAGAGTTTGGTGTTCTCTTATGTTAATTAGTGTTTTATCCAGATGAATAATCAGGGCATAGAGGAAGGGTTTTTATTTGTGAACTTGCTGTTCTATCTTGACTAATCAAAGCTCTTTATACTGGTGTCTTTTAGGGAAGAAAATTCTGAATCTAAAGAGGAATCAGAGCACAGTCATATTCCTTGATCCTACTTGCAATAGAACTTTACTGAACTCAGGATACAGCCTTCAGACAGAATAAGTCAAGTGTAGACTGTCAATGCAGATACATCTCCCAAAGTCTGTGCAACTCTTGACATCATTTTAGAGATGCCCATTTTTTGTGGACCAGAAACCCAAAAGTTTATTGATTTAACCTATGATAGGTACATGGGCGGTTTCCAGATATATTCAGTGGATCTGAATATACACAAAGAGGTCCATGAATATAAAACAAACATCAGACAAACAAGGCTACAGATGACCAAAAAAAAAAAAAAAAGATAGCAGTTCTGTGATAATGTATTCTCATATTCTCCTCAGCATATTTCTCATGTCAGTGCTGGTTTAGAAAAAAATGTGCTTCCTGTTTTCCTTTTGTAAAACACTACCTAACATAATCTGATGAAAATAATAACTCCCAATTTTTGATGTATACCTAATTGCTTGCCTTTTTAAAATTTTTATGTCAGCTTGGCAAGGGAGGTAACATTATTCCCATTTTATAGATGAGAAACCAAAAGATTGGAGGTTAAGTTGCTTAAATTCTCAAAAGTCATGGAGTATGGAAAGGGGATTTGAACCCAAGTCTGAACCAAATCTTTTGTTTCTTTCTCTCCATATTATATATTTAGCTATATGATGGAAGTCAATGTGTAGAATACTAATGTCAATAATTTTCCAAATAAAAATTTATTTCAGAAAAGAATGATTTGTCAGGGTATTATTCAGCTAGCTTTACTGACTGATCATTTGTATACATTTATATATGATCAAACTGGAAGTTTTTACCTCTCACTTCGTCCTCCATTCCTCACTCTAACCTCCTACTGATATGCAAAAACAAATTCTGGTGTGAGTAAAATAAAATAATAATATAAAACAAAAAACTTAGAGTTTCTATGTTTAGTTCCCATTTATTCTTTCTTTGACATTTCTTTGAGCCACCAGACAGTTCTGCCCTTTCTGTAGGAGCTTACTATTAATTTAATATTTTAATACTTTTGCCACAAGCTCAATATCTATCCAAGCATAAATGACTAGGTATTTTGTAAAAGATTTTTGCATCTCTTTCTTTCTATTCCATTGCTGGCATAGATAAATAGTTTTTTGCTGTTGATGGAGTCAATTAAAATAGTTTTTACTCTTGAGAGTCAAATGAAATATTTCAGGAAGGAGCAAACACTTATAAACACACAATAGTCTATCTGGAATAACCATGATAAGCACAGGAATTAGTATCTCATGTTTCCAAAGATGGAACTCCAAACTAAAATCTCCAGATCTTATATCTTTCTCACTCCATTCTGCCCCACTCAAACTTTCAGCAAATATTGAGTATGGAGAGTTAAAGTTCACCAAAACAGTAAGATAAAAGGGAAATGACATAAGTTTCCTTGACAGCTAAAAGATTTCTTTAACATTCATTTATTTAATATGCCTAAACTCAGTGATGGGATTGGGGCTACAAATATATATGTGGTTAAGAGAAATTAAAAATTAACATACTTTGATTTGAGAGAGATAAATAAGTGATACTTTACTTACTTGATACAATAGTATGCAGACATACAAAGACATAAAATAATGGGAGGGAGCAGATGGCACATACATGTATAGTGGGGTCACTGAAAAACAAAACAGCTAGTCACCAGAAAAACATGCAATATGATACATGAGAACAAAAATTTTTTAATAAATAATGGAATGAAAGTTGATGTTGCTTCTCCTCCTTTATATGCATTAACTTTATGAAAACATACAGGAAATGATCTTCCAGAGTCATGGACAGAAATGCTTAGCTACATGGGATAGACACTAACTGTGCCTAGGTAAGACAGTGAGACATCACAAGAGTGTGTCAGGCTGGTATGTAAGAAGCAGTGGATCAGCAAAGGATAGTAGGAGAAGGCAGGTGGGCAGAAGGACCTTCCAGATATAGAACAGTAAAAATACCTGATGTTTTCTCAAGCAGTGGTAGTGTGTTCTATACTTGTTGTACACCCATCATGACTGAAATATCTAAAACATTATCAGGTCACAATAATGACTGTTATGGGGCAAAACTTAAGAACAGACTGATCACCACTGAGAAGTCCAAATTTGAGAGTGTTTATTAAGCTGGCCAGCTGACTGTCTCACACAATGCCCCAAAAAATGGTTATTGGGAGAACAGCCCCGACCATAGGGTTGTAGGGGTTCTTATACCAAAAATCACATCAATCATAAGTGTCTGTTGCTATGATTCGAAATTACAAACTAACATCATGAGATCATCAACAGAGGGGGAAGTGGATCAAAACGACCCTTACCTAGGTACAAACTAAAGAATGGTTACTAACATCCACACAATCACCGTTTACATGGTACATTGGTTACGAGCAACAGAGATCAAAAGTGAGCAATTTTTCATTACATAAGAATTATCATTTTGTATTACTAAACATGTCATGCTAAGTAACTGAGGACAGGTACAGAGGCGGGGTGTTCCCATGGGAGAAGCTTATTTCCTAGATAACATGGAGTCTCAGAGCAAAATGAAGTCTGTTTAGTTATTTCCTTTAGAGTCTGGCCTATAACATTCTCATGGAGCCAGATCTGTCAGCCCATCACAATGGCAAGTCTCTTTGAAACAGGAGTTTAAACAAGCAAATAGGAATTTATGTCTGGGCAAAAAGAATGTCATGAGACCATATAATTTATGAAACTAAGTTCAAGTAATTTCGATAGAGCTATTATGCTTCAGTCACTGTAATGGCCTATCCACCACCTATTGAAACATTTAAGGTTACTTCCTCTTAGTCCTGGGCAACTTTCAGTGACTGTAAGGATAGGAGGCACAGATGAGTTGAAGAGATACATCAAATCACGTGATATTCTGTCCTTCTGTCAATTAATGCCAGCTCTTTATGAAAATAGGAATGACAAGACTGGATTTATTTCTGGGAGAAAATTATTCCCATAGGATGGGGAGAGAAGCTGGAGGTAGGAAGGCCAGAGGGAGAGCAGCTAGAAGACTTCCAAGGCAACAGGGAAAGGGGATAGGGAATGACTGTGAGAAATTGATAAAGAGTAAGGAGTCCTCAGGTAAATTACTCACTATTTCTGTGACCTTGGACAAACCTCTCTATCTACTTTTATTTCTTTACCTATTAATTCAGAGTCACAACCTTCTTCCAAATACTGCTGTGAGAAATATATGAAAAATTATTTTATAAGAGGCTAAGGTTTTTGTGATTCTCTTTAGTAGTGGGAATATTAGCATCACTATTGCACTCTCCTAATAAGACATATTTCGACAACATAATCAAAGACAAGGAAAACAGGTGAAAATTTCTACTATCAAGCAAATTTCTAAGAAATAAATATGCTGTAGCAGTTATATAGATTTTTTTCACAATGCCAGACTTTAGTACTTGTTATGAAGATTGACAGCTTTCCTTTGAAATAAATCATTGGTTTCTATTGTCTACTCTTACAGTATTGAAATATCACCAAGTAAAATGTTTGTTTTGAAAAATCTAGCTAATATTAGTGTTAATATAGCTTGAATGGGGGATATTTCCATCTCTTCCAAAGACTTTTTTTTAAGATGGACTTTCTCAGTAATCTTCACAATAAAAGAGATTAACCTTATTCTCTTTTTTGTAAAAGTTTTGTTTCGTGGTAATATTTGGATCCAAGCAAAATAAAAATATCTCACAGTAAATTTCTTCAGATAAAATAATAAATACAAATAAAACTAAAAAAAAAAGACCTTTAAATTTATAATGTGTGTATAGTCTTAAATACAAGTAAAACTTCAAGTTAAGTACAACCAAATAAAAATGTTTAAATATTCAAATTAAAAATTAAATGTAATGGATGATTTGGGGTTTAAGAGAAATATATAGCTTTAGGTTCAAATGTAGAAATATTTGAACTGCATCTGTATTTTTACATGAATGCTACAAATGTAAGAATTACCTGTTCACATTTATATACTAAAAATGTGAACAAAATAAATGAAGCAGAATGTCAAGACTGCTAGCTGAGAATAATCAAAATTTACCTAATAAGCAATCTTCAAATGTCAATCAAGACACAAAAAAATGAATAAAGTAATTTTGTGTACTTAATGTTTTGGTTAGCATTATAACTTTATTAAAATCAACATTAAATATTGTTTCTATTTTACTGATTGCTAAAATCGAAAGCATTAATTTTTTCATTGCTTATTTAGTGTTCACCTACCTTCACTGTATTATTGCAGGTGATTATTAGAAACATAGGCATAAATACAATTTGCCACATGAATATGGTAGATGTACCAGTTGACTAGAGACTCTCTATTTCAACTGCTGTGAAACTAATAGACAGCTTTATGTTGTTCCAACCAAAATACCTGACAAGAACAACTTTAAAGGGGAAAAGATGCATTTTGGTGTATGACTTCAGAAATTTCAATCAGTGGTTTTCTGACTCCCTTGCTTTGGGCATGAGGTGAAGCAGAACATCATGGTGGAAAGTTGTGGCAAGGAAAGATACCTACCTCGTGGGAGCAGAGAGAGAGAGGGAAAAGAAGGGGCTAGGGACAAGATATAACCTTCTAGGTCCTGACCCCAGTGACCTACTATAAGGAGCAAAGTTAAATGTGTGACATTCTGTGTGCTGTGTAACTTGCAAAAAAATAACTTGCTTACTCTGTACTGTGTAACTTACAAAAAACAACTTGTGCTGTGTAACTTGCAAAAAAATAACTTGGGTGCTCTGTGCTGTAATGAGGTAATGATGTGGTGTTGCCCCAAGATATTGATGTTGCCCCGAAGTTGGAGACATGTGCAACTGACCCCAAGTAAGATAACTAACTTCCCCCAAACCAAGACCGGATGGCAGGGTCTGATGAAAAGGGTTTAAAGGATTCATGATGAGCCTAGCTCCAGTCCCCGTTTTACATCAATGACGCCAGTGTTGCACCAAGCCTGAAGGGGACTCACTGACTTGCTCGTTGCTTGATGGTTGCTTGATGGACCATCCATCATCCTGACCGTGACTGAGACGTTCCTGTGGAAGTGACGGCGGAGCTGCCCGTGTACATCCTGCCTGAGACGACTCCGCCCGTGACCTCGCCGCCCTCCTTCACCTTCCAACCGTCCTCGCCGATCAGGAGTCCGGCCGGAGGGAGTGCCCCAGCAAGATCTCCTGAGCTGTCTTCCTGACTGACCTCTGGGAGTCACTGCCCTTCGACTCAAGACACGTCACATAGGAATGGACCTTAGGAATGGGTCCCAGTAAGGAGTGAGTCTTGTTTATTCCAGGCTTATAATAATTTAGTGATTGAGTTGTATGTGATATTGGTGTGACTAAAAGTTAGAATAACTATAAATAATTGTGTGATCAGCATCAAATAAAAGCCAATTGATTTTGGACCAAATTTACTCTCATTGACTCCTCCTTGCCACTCGCGACACTACTTTCTCCAACTAGACCCTACCACCCAGAGTTTCTACCACCTCCCAGTGATGCCATTAAATAAGAATACCTTAGTGGATCAATCCATTGCTGAAGTCAATGATCCATCACGTCCCCAAATCTCCACCTCTGAACATTGGGCATTGAGACCAAGCCTTCAGCAAAAGAGTTTGAAAGATGCTTCATACCCAAACCATAATAGCACTGATACTACCAGATATTCCATTATAAGGCAAGCATCTAGATGATGCGAAGTTCATGGTAAAGAGATTTGGACCCATAAGACATAATTTGTAGACCTCAATCTGCAAATCCTGTTGTTTGAAGTAAACTTCATTTTTATTTATGAGAAAAGCATTTCAAATTATAGTTCCCTGCTAGAGGAATTATGTAGTTAAAATTATTTATAAGACCACAGAAAAACAGTGATTAAGATTTACTTTCAAAGCAAAAGAGCACCAATAATTAACCTGGACTTTTCTAGAGTAAAAACTAATGGCTGATTAGCAGACAATATAGAATGTAGGGAATTTAGAGAAACTGATGTGTTTGTTTACATTAAGACTACAGTCTGTGTGGTCTATCAGGAAAGCAGATATAGCGAGGTAAACATTGAGGTTAAAAAAGTGAACATACATATATTTCATTAGCTTATTTGTTCAGTCAAACATGTTGAGAAGACTACAGAAAAAGAAAAAGAAATCACCTTCACCAGCGATCCAAGATGGCGGCTTAGAGGGTGACTGCAGCCCCAGTCGCTCCAGAACCCAGGAGTTAAGAAGGGGAGGCATTGAGAGACTCGGACTGAAATAGAGCCACAGGTGAGTCTGCCCACTGGGTAAAGCTCGGCCCAGGTGGCAGGCCCAGATAGAGGTGGCTTATCGGAGCCGGGCAGGGCAGCTAGAGTCTTCCACAGGCAGCCCTGCGTACTCCGGCGGTGGGCCCCGCCCACACAGTCAGCTTCTCCAGGTTCTCAGAACGGCCCGCTAGTGAGAGCCTTTCTGACCAGAACAAGCTCCAAGTCCCGGAGCCAGCGTAGCACAGCGTACTCTGGCACGCAAGCAGCTTCAGGGACCAGGATAGGGCAGCCAGAGACCTCCCCAAGTAGCCTGGACCCCTGTGGTGGGAGGTGCCATTCAAGTCTAGCTTCTCAGACCAGACCGCCCAGTGAGAGGCTTTCTACATAGAACCAGCCACAAGACCCCGAACCAACGGAGAGCTTCGATCCGCAAGCAGCCTCTGGGATCAGGGCAGGGCAGCCAGAGACCTCTTCAGGCGGCTCTGCCCACTCCGACTGCAGGCTCTCTTCATGGGGCGATCCAAGATGGCGGCCTAGAGGGTGACTGCACCCCCAGTCGCTCCAGAACCCAGGAGTTAAGAAGGGGAGGCATTAAGAGACTCGGACTGAAATAGAGCCACAGGTGAGTCTGCCCACTGGGTAAAACTCAGCCCGGGTGGCAGGCACAGATAGAGGTGGCTTATCGGAGCCGGGCAGGGCAGCTAGAGTCTTCCCAAGGTAGCCTTCCACACTCCGGCAGTGGGCTCCTCCCACACGGCCAGCTGCATGGTGCAGACCCACAGTGAGAGCCTTTCCGCACAGAGCCAGCTCCAAACCCTGGAACCAGTAGGGGGCTAGGGGCAGTTTTCTTCGGATGCGCTGCATTATCAGATTCCTCCAAGACATCAGGCTACTGAAGACTGGGAGGTGATACACTGGAAATCTACAGGGACACTATAAGACAATAGCGAAAAACTGCAATATCTCAGGGTCCCACTGACAGCTGACCAATATGAGAAAACAAGGGAAGAAAATGTCCCAAACAAACCTAGATAGTACATCAATAAAACCCAATGACAGCACAGCAGAAGAAATGTCAGAAAGGGAGTTCAGAAAGTACGTAATTAAAACGATCAGGGAAGCTAATGAGGAGATGAAAGAGCAAATGCAGGCATTGAAGGAGGAGATGAAAGAGCAAATGCAGGCATTAAATGATCACACCAATCAACAGTTAAAAGACCAAATACGTGAAGCAAGAGATCATTTCAATAAAGAGTTAGAGATACTGAAAAAAAAAAACAAACTGAAATACTTGAAATAAAGGAAACAATAAACCAAGTTAAAAACTCCATAGAAAGCATAACCAATAGGATAGAACACCTGGAAGACAGAACCTCAGACATTGAAGACAAATTATTTAATCTTGAAAACAAAGTTGGCCAAACAGAGAAGATGGTAAGAAATCATGAACAGAATCTACAAGAATTATGGGATATCATGAAAAGGCCAAATTTAAGAATTATTGGGATTGAGGAAGGCTTAGAGAAACAAACCAAAGGAATGAACAATCTATTCAATGAAATAATATCAGAAAATTTCCCAAATCTGAAGAATGAAATGGAAAACCAAGTACAAGAGGCTTATAGAACTCCAAACACACAAAATTACAACAGACCCACACCAAGGCACATAATTATGAAAATAACTAACATACAAAATAAAGACAGAATTTTAAAGGCCACGAGAGAAAAGAATCAAATTACATTCAGAGGGAAACCAATAAGAATATCAGCAGATTTTTCAATCCAGACCCTAAAAGCTAGAAGGGCCTGGAACAACATATACCAAGCCCTAAAAGAAAACGAATGCCAACCAAGAATCTTATACCCAGCAAAACTTACCTTCAAATTTGACGATGAAATAAGATCCTTCCATGATAAACAAAAGCTAAAGGAATTTACAAAAAGAAAGCCAGCATTACAGAACATTCTCAGCAAAATATTCCATGAGGAAAAGATGAAAAACAACGATGCAAATCAGCAACAGGAGGCGCTAGCCTAAAGGAATAGCCAAATAAAGGAGAAACCAAATCATGTCAAAAACAAATATGAGTCAATTGATTGGGAATACAAATCATATCACAATAATAACCCTGAATGTTAATGGCCTGAATTCATCAATCAAAAGACACAGACTGGCAGATTGGATTAAAAAGAAAAATCCAACAATATGCTGCCTGCAAGAGACTCACCTCATAGAAAGAGACACCCATAGACTAAAGGTGAAAGGATGGGGAAAAACATACCATGCACACAGACACAGCAAAAAAGCTGGAGTATCCATCCTCATTTCAGATAATGTGGACTTCAAACCAAAACTAGTCAGAAGGAATAAAGAAGGACATTACATGCTGCTTAAGGGAAGCATAAATCAGCAAGACATAACAATCATAAATATCTATGCCCCGAACATTGGCTCATCCACGTACGTCAAACAAATCCTTCTCAATTCCAGAAATCAAATAGACCACAACACAATAATACTAGGCGATTTTAACACACCTCTCTCACCACTGGATAGATCGTCCAAACAAAAATTGAATAAAGAAACTATAGATCTCAACAACACAATCAACAATTTAGACTTAACAGACATATATAGAATATACCATCCAACAAAGAACGAATACACTTTCTTCTCAGCAGCACATGGATCCTTCTCTAAAATAGACCATATTTTATGCCACAAAGCTACTGTTAGCAAATACTAGAAGATAGAGATACTATCTTGTACTCTATCAGATCATAATGGATTGAAATTAGAAATAAATGACAGAATAAAAAACAGAAACTTCTCCAATACCTGGAGATTAAATAATACACTATTATATGATGAATGGATAACAGAAGACATCAGGAGGGAAATAAAAAAATTCTTAGAAGTAAACGAGAACAAAGACACATCATATCAAAATCTCTGGGACACTATGAAAGCAGTACTTAGAGGAAGATTTATTTCATGGGGCGCATTCAAAAAAAGAAGTAGAAATCAACAAATAAACGACAACACTACAGCTCAAAGCACTAGAAAAAGAAGAGCAGACCAATACCAAAAGTAGTAGAAGACAGGAAATAGTTAAAATCAGAGCCGAAATCAATGAAATCGAAACAAAAGAAACAATTGGAAAAATTAACAAAATAAATAGTTGGTTCTTTGAAAAAATAAATAAAATTGATAAACCCTTAGCCACACTAACAAAGAGAAAGAGGGAGAAAACTCAAATTACTAAAATTCGGAATGAACAAGGAAGCATCACAACAGACACGAGTGAAATACAAAACATAATTAGAAGCTATTTCAAAAATCTATACTCTGACAAAACAGAAAACCTCGAAGACATCAACAAATTTCTAGAGACATATGAATTACCTAAACTGAACGAGGAGGACATACACAACCTAAATAAACCAATTTCAAGCAATGAAATAGAAGAGGTCATCAAAAGCCTACCAACAAAGAAAAGTCCAGGACCAGATGGGTTCTCAGCCGAGTTCTAAAAAACCTTTAAAGAAGAGCTCATTCCAATACTCCTCAAACTATTCCATGAAATAGAAGAGGAGGGAACCCTCCCAAACTCGTTCTATGAAGCCAATATCACCCTGATACCTAAACCAGACAGAGACACATCGAGAAAGAAAATTTCAGACCAATATCCTTAATGAACATCGACGCAAAAATTCTCAACAAAATTTTAGCAAATCGCATACAAATATATATTAAAAAGATAGTGCACCACGATCAAGTGGGTTTTATCCCAGGGATGCAAGGTTGGTTCAACATTCGGAAATCAATAAATGTCATTCACTATATCAACAGACTTAAAGTTAAGAATCACATGATTATTTCAATAGATGCAGAAAAAGCATTCGATAAAATACAGCATCCCTTCATGCTCAAAACACTAGAAAAAATTGGGGTAGTGGGAACATTCCTTAACATTATAAAGGCCATCTACGCTAAGCCCATGGCTAATATCATTCTAAATGGCGAAAAACTGAAAGCGATCCCCCTAAAAACTGGAACAAGGCAGGGATGCCCTCTTTCACCACTTCTATTCAACATCGTCCTTGAGACTCTAGCCAGAGCAATCAGACAAACCAAAGAAATTAAAGGGATACGAATAGGAAAAGAAGAACTCAAACTATCCCTGTTCGCTGATGACATGATTATATATTTAGAGGAACCTGGAAATTCCATCAGAAAACTTTTAGAACTCATAAGTGAATTCAGTAAAGTAGCAGGTTACAAGATCAATGCTCATAAATCCAATGCATTTTTATACATAAGTGATGAATCTTCAGAAAGAGAAATTAGGAAAACTACCCCATTCACAATAGCATCGAAAAAAATAAAATACTTGGGAATCAATCTCACAAAAGAGGTGAAAGACCTCTACAATGAGAACTACAGAACACTAAAGAAAGAAATTAAAGAAAACCTTAGAAGATGGAAAGATCTCCCATGTTCCTGGATAGGCAGAATTAATATTGTCAAA
Organism: Sciurus carolinensis; assembly: GCF_902686445.1. Classification (NCBI taxonomy): domain Eukaryota; kingdom Metazoa; phylum Chordata; class Mammalia; order Rodentia; family Sciuridae; genus Sciurus; species Sciurus carolinensis. The sequence continues at coordinate 114,163,656 of NC_062221.1, forward strand.
ATGGCTATACTACCTAAAGTGCTATACAGATTCAATGCAATTCCAATTAAAATCCCAATGATGTACCTTGCAGAAATAGAGCAAGCAATTATGAAATTCATCTGGAAGAATAAAAAACCTAGAATAGCTAAAGCAATCCTCAGTAGCAAGAGCGAAGCAGGGGGTATTGCAATACCAGATCTTCAACTCTACTACAAAGCAATAGTAACAAAAACGGCATGGTATTGGTACCAAAATAGACAGGTAGATCAATGGTACAGAATAGAGGACATGGACACAAACCCAAATAAGTACAATTTTCTCATACTTGACAAAGGTTCCAAAAATATGCAATGGAGAAAAGATAGCCTCTTCAACAAATGGTGCTGGGAAAACTGGAAAACCATATGCAATAGAATGAAATTAAACCCCTATCTCTCACCCTACACAAAACTCAACTCAAAGTGGATCAAGGACCTCGGAATCAGAACCAGAGACCCTGCATCTCATAGAAGAAAAAGTAGGTCCAAATCTTCAACTTGTTGGCTTAGGATCAGACTTCCTTAACAGGACTCCCATAGCACAAGAAATAAAAGCAAGAATCAACAACTGGGATAGATTCAAACTAAAAAGCTTTCTCTCAGCAAAGGAAACTATCAGAAATGTGAAGAGAGAGCCTACAGAGTGGGAGAATATCTTTGCCAACCATACCTCAGATAGAGCACTAATTTCCAGAATCTATAAAGAACTCAAAAAACTCTACACCAAGAATACAAATAATCCAATCAACAAATGGGCTAAGGAAATGAACAGACACTTCACAGAAGAAGATGTACAAGTAATCAACAGATATATGAAAAAATGATCAACATCCCTAGTAATAAGGGAAATGCAAATCAAAACTACACTAAGATTTCATCTCACCCCAATTAGAATGGCGATTATCAAGAATACAAGCAACAATAGGTGTTGGCGAGGATGTGGTGAAAAAGGAACACTCATACATTGCTGGTGGGGTTGCAAATTAGTGCAGCCACTCTGGAAAGCAGTGTGGAGATTTCTCAGAAAGCTTGGAATGGAAACACCATTTGACCCAGCTATCCCACTCCTTGGCCTATACCCAAAGGACTTAAAATCAGCATACTACAGAGATACAGCCACATCAATGTTCATTGCTGCTCAATTCACCATAGCCAGATTGTGGAACCAACCTAGATGCCCTTCAGTTGATGAATGGATAAAGAAACTGTGGCATATATATACAATGGAATATTACTCTGCAATGAAGAATGATAAAATTATGGCATTTGTAGGCAAATGGACGAAATTGGAGAATATCATGCTAAGTGAGATAAGCCAATCTCAAAAACTAAAGGACAAATGATCTTGCTGATAAGCGGATGAGGACATATAATGGGGGGTGGGAGGGGTTAGCATTAGGTTTAGGGTTAGGTTTAGGGTTAGGGATAAGGACAGCAGTAAGAATGAAGGAAAGAAGGACTGTATAGAGGGAAAAGAGGGGTGGGAGGGGTGGGGGGGAAGGAAAAAAAATAAACATCATTGCCCTATGATTACAAAAAAAATAAAAAATAAAAAAATAAATAAATTAATGATGAGACAGAATTAAAGAATAGACTAAAAAAAAAAAAAGAAAAGATAAGGTCAGTACTTCTGCTCATTTTAGCATTTTTTTTAACTCATTCAGTTGTAGTTATGGATAGTTGGAGAGTCTAAGGATAGTACTGACAAGTAACTAAATTGATGGTAACCTTCATTATCAAGGCATATATATCCAATTGAATTAGCAAGTTATATTTTATTATAATTAAATATATGTGAATTATTGGCTACTGGTAGTAATTAAGTAAGTCATATGTGGTCAAACATGGCCCATAAAAATGCTGCTTCTCTCATGATGTTCTAATTCTTTCACCTTATCATTTATATTTACTTAAAAACACTTTTCTTGCAATAGCTACATAAAGTATATGAAAAGCAAAAAAAAAAAAAAAAAAAGAAATCACCTTCACCAGAATATAAGCCGATTCTTAAGAATCTGCCTATAATTTACACAAAATAATGCTGGCATTTAGAGACGTGTTCCCACTAATGCACAAAGCCTTTGTGAAAGCCTTTGTATGTTTTCACTGCAACAAAAGTGACAGTAGCTATGCCACCCTAATCACCTTTTGTTTATCAATTCGGTCTTAATTGCCTTTAAGAAACAGCTCAGGTGCTCTGTTTAGGATCACATCTGATCCAAGTGATTATACTGACTGGGATAATGATGACCCTGCAAATGAACTAGGCTCCTTTAAATCACATTTGCTTTTTAAATTACTTACTGTCAATACAGGATTATAATTTTAAAATCCCACTCTTCCTCATGATTAAGTTACTCAGTCTAGGACTGAGATATATGACATTTATTCTGTAAATTTATCCCTAGATACATAACATTTAGTTTCTGTAAAACTTGCTATTTTTGATATTTCATATCTTAAGTTTTTAAAATCAGTGTAAAAGAGATCAACTCTCATGTCTGAGATAATTGTTTTTACACTATGCATTTTAATTTTACCTGTATGTTTTTGAATAAAGATTTTTTTATAGAAATAACTTACTCTTTTGTGTTAGAAAGTCATTTCATTCCAAGTATTGGAAAAATAAGTACTGGAACTTTCTATTCTAAAGTATTTTTTTCCTTAATTTTCCTTACATACATATTAATTCATCTGAATTTCTAGTTGTGTGAGGTACTGATCCATAACCTATCTTACTGACTTTCTTCCTTGTCTTGGAACTTCTTGACTTCCAAGTCTTCTAATACATTATTTTCATGAAAGCTCACAGGAGCTCCTAGCTTATTGCAGCTGATAATGACATCAACTCATTGAGCAGTAATTTTTAACAGACAATGTTGACAAACAAAATCTGTCAGGACCCAAAGGATGAAATATGTAAATGAGAATTTACTTAAATTATAAAACATAATTAAATATTTTCATATTTTTGGAATGGAGTGCCTTCCTAAAAATCCTAAAATCCCACTAACTAGGCCTCAACCACTATTAAATATGTTGTCTTCTTATATAAACTCCTGAAAAAAATTTATTTTTTAAACTACTACCTATAAAATACTACTCTTCAGAGCCCATTAACAACTCTTTTGCTTATTTCAATGCATTCTTGAAATCTACCATTTTGATCAACTTCTATGGACACCCTGTTGGATGAAACTAATGAGTCATTTCTAGTTTCCTTTGTGAGGTGGGGTGGGTGGAATCTATCTAACTTCATTCATTGGACCAGATATTTGATTAAATCTGGGACCCCTTTTCCTATAACAAAGTACATGCGATGGACCCAAATATCACAGTATCTTTGAAATTGACTTTATTCCTAAAATCTGGAATTTTTCCTGTAGGCTATAGTTCCATAGTATTTCTGCAACTCTTTTATATGTGAATAATAGAGAACAAGAAGCTGAAGTTACTGTAGAACAAATGAATTTCAACAGTTTAGACTCAGAAATATGACAATTCCAAACTTTTCGGAATATTTGTTTCTTTGCCTAAATTTTCAGATAAAATGATTATTTTATTTGAAAATGAAAATAGATATCAAATGGAGAAAATTTCAAAGTAAGAAAAAACTGCTTGTACTCAACTGAAACCATGTTACCAATTTTGCAGTATGTGTGTGTGACAGAGTCCACAATCATAATGTGCTTAATGTCATCTAGTAAATGTGGGAAAACTTTTATCCTGAGAATAAATGACTAAACTATAACCTTGAGAATTCAACTGAGTGATATTTTGTTAAAACAAAATATTAGGGTGGGAAATTAAAAAATTGATAAATTAGATTGCATCTAAATTAAAACTATTGTGCACTAAAGGATACTACCAACAGAATGAAAGGTAGCCCCTCATATGGGGGAAAATATCTGCAAATCACATATCTGTTAAGGAGTTCATAGCCAGACTATATAAGGAAAACTCAATAATAACGAAAAGGCCAATTTAGCAAGGATTTAAATCAACATTTCTCCAAAGAAGATACTAATGACCAATAGCACATGAAAAGATGCTCAACATCACTAATTCAAGGGAAATACCAATCAAAACCACAATGAATTACCACATCACACTTATGAGAATAGTTATCAAAAACATAACAAAATAATTGTTGGAGAAAATGTGGGGAAATTAAAAACCTTGTGAATTGCTGGTGGGAATGTTAAAAATTGTATAAACTAAAAACAGAATGATTGTCCCTCAAAAAAAAATAAATAAACATAGAAATACCATATAATCCAGTAATGGTACTTCTAGGTACATGATTCAACAATTTCAACTTTTGGCTATGTAGTCAAAAGAATGGATAGCAGGGACTTGAACAGATATTTGTACACCCATGTTCATTTAGCAGTATTATTCACAACAATAGCCAAAAGGTGAAATAACCCAAGTAACCATCAACAGATAAATAGATAAATAAAATGTGCTATGTAATACAATGGAATATTGTCCAGTCTTTAAAAGTAAGCAAATTCTGACAGGTGTTGCGATGCAGATGAACTTTGAAGATATCGTGCTAAGTGACTAAGACAGTCATGAAAGAATGAATACTATATTATTCCACTTCCTTGGTTACCTATCAACTTCATAGACAAAGAAAGGAGAATGACCAAGGGTAATCGGAAGAGGTGAAAGGGGAGTTATCCAGATAAAGAGGTCAAATTAGTATCTTACTCTTGAGATAATTCTTCATGAATCTGATGAATCAGGGTTTCAGTTTCATAAGATAAAGTTCTGTAGATGGATGGTGGTGACCATTTCACAAAAATGTAAATATACTTAATACCACTGAACTGTATACTTAAAATGGTAGATTTTATGTTGTGCATTTTTACCACATTTTTTATAATAAATAATAGTATAAAGTAAAATGAAATTCTAGGAATAAGATTTGAGCTTTTTTAAATTCCTGTGTTTCCAGAGAGTTGGTTCTTGATCTTGATGTATCCCCTAGAAAACTCTTTAGCATTTTTCTTTTTTGCAAAAATAAGACAGTGATATTATGCCACATATGCTTCTTCCAAAATACAAATTGCATTTTACAATTCTTGAAATAATGTGTTTGAGAAGTTATCTGTGAGATTTGAGTTTCATGTTCTGAAAGTGGCCTATTACAGACAACCATCTCATGACTAATATTCTTAAAGTTGTAGTCTTCAAAATATTTATTTCTACCCCAAAAGCTTTTCTATGCAACGTGGGAATTTCACAAGGTGGCAAATGTCTTTTTTTGCATGTTCCCATAAGCTCTGACCCATGGTTCATATGAAGATTCCTAACTATTCATTAGATTTAATATTTTTTCATTAAAATCACATTTCCTTTGTTATAAAGTCTTGAAATCAAGAAAACAACAAAAGTTATCCCCACACAAAAAATTTAGGAATTGTTAAAAGCAATATTAGGAACATGATTATTTTTGTTCATTTTGCACTAATAATAAAGGAAAGATACCATAAGTTGACTACTTTCTTAGGTAAGTTCATGCAAACTTATGCTGTTTAATGTCTTTATTCCTATATGCAACAGTTTATCTAGTTGGATTATAAATATTTCATTTAAGGGATTCATCCTATGATGAAGTTCACATATTCACATGTTTTGAAATTAATTCCCTCTTTATTTTAAACTTATTCCTGTTTCCAGACAGTCAGATAAAGAGATCAAATTAGTATCTTACTCTTGAGAGAATTTTTCATGAATCTGATGTGTTTTTGATAATAGAAAGATTCCCAGTCATTTCACTCTCCAAAAAAAAGGAAAACAATCTTGACTTCTTTGTTGAGAGTTGTTAGTGAATGATGACAGATGAAAGTAAATGTTCTATTATGAGGAAGGTCAATAAGTCCTGAGGTTCACCTTAAGAAGTTAAGGAAGAGAGCAAACGATTCAAACTTACACTCAACAGTTTGGTCTAGATGCTTCTTCCTTCTTATTCCTCTAGGTAATGGGTATTTGGGTAATTATTGCTGATGTCTAACATTCTTCATTATTGTTTCACTTCAGAATATTTTATAACTTCCCTTTGCATGTCAGGCCTAGTTTAACACTGGAAATGTGTGTTCTTCATTTTGTTTTTGTAATATCTATGCAATCTTACCATTAATGTCATACTTTTAGGATGATATGAATGGCTCTGAGCAATGGTCAGGCTACTTAGAGTATCTTGACACAAATGGAAATTTTGAATACACATGGATAGCAATATGTACTTAGTATTCAGAATCTCAGGAAATAAAAGATCAATTTCTCAAAGACAAATCCTAATAGTGACCCCACTCCTTTACCTCCACTGAAATTACCCTAGTTAATTATGGGATGAAGGTTTCTTAAGTAATGAGAAGAGGAACAATCTAAAAGGGATTTTTCTTTTCCTTTGGATTGAACCCAGGACTTTGTGCTTGCTAGGCAAGTAGTCTACCACTGAGTTACATCCCCAACTCTAGAGGGAATTATTAAAGAAGCAGTATGATGGGGAGGAACTCAGCCTACTTAATAAATATCAATAAAAACTCATTCTTTGAAATGGATTTAATGATGCTGGCCTGCCCCATGGGGCTACAGCCTCCTAAGCACACACTGGTCTTTGGTTTTCTAAAGATGTCATGACTACCATAGGAAGAGGACAATAATACTGGTCACATTTACTAAATTATATATATATATATATATATTATATATATATATAAATATTTTATAAATATATATATATATATATATTTTTTTTTTTTTGCGGTGCTGGGAATTGAACTCAGGGCTTTAGTGCTTGTGAGGCGAGCACTCTACCAACTGAGCTATCTCCCCAGCCCTAAATTATATATATATTACTAAATTATATATTTACTAAATTATAAAGAAAACTGCTTTAGATATGCAGTCATTTTATGTCTTAAATGGTCAACTTCTTATAAAATATTCTATTATTATTATTATTATCATTATTATTAAGCACATACCCAAAGATACTACAATGAAAATTTCTTCAGTATGGCTGATTTTCCATGCATAGGAGATCTTACCTAATTTAGAATGTAAGGGCCTATAAAGCCCTGCAGTCCAATTTCACACTTGGTCTGGAAATGCCTCCAAGGCTTACTCTACAAACACTGAAATGGACAAAGATATATAGCATGTTACCTTCCAAGAAAACACACGGCAAATGAGCAAAATGAACAGCCATTGTTACCAGACATGTTATACTTATAGGAAGTAATCCCTGCTTCCTCTATAATAATACAATGTCTAAAGAGGTATAAATGGAAATAAGGGTAAAAAATATGGGGAAATCAATTTCTCTAATTGTGCCATCAAAAGTTTAGCGAATGTATTTTAACATTTATGTTAAACATAAAACCAGTAAAATTTTTCTGACAGCTTCATTAAGATAAAATTTCTCACTATGAAATTTGCCTTTTAAAAGTATATGATTCAGTAGTTTTTTATATTCATAAAGTGATACAACCACTATCTTGATCTAATGTTAGAATATTTTCATCACACCAACACAAATAACTTTTTGGTTTTTACTTTAGGAATTCTGTATTTCAGGATGTACATAAGAGGAATTTTATGAACTTGACAATGGCTATGTCAAATTTAACAAGAAGAAAAACTAAATTTAGGTAGTTGGCACAAGGAAATAAGTCATTTCGCTGTTGTCATTATTCTTAGAAATGTAAAGTCTTCCAGAAAGAATTCCAAAATCTTAATATTCAGTAATGGAAATTCTGGAAAGTAAAATATTTCAAACACCAATTCTCATCATTAAAAATTTTTTAAACAACAATAGATTGTGTTTGCAAGGCAAATTTCTACCTAAGATCACAGAGATTCTGGCTATAGGTCCTCTTTGAAGGATTTGGACTATTCTAAGAAGAAAACAAAGTTACTTAGAGTTAATCCTAGCCATTAGCTCTGTCAATTCATAAAACCTTTCATTATGTGATTACACAGAAAGACAGTGTTTTATAGTACTGATTTAAACAGAAAATATTATTTGCAGTCCTTAGTAAACTGTTAAAAAAGATTGGATAGATGCTTCACTAAATATCAGAGTAAAACTTGTGCCTTTATATTACATT